>NW_024394653.1:0-3610 GCF_016617805.1 Bactrocera tryoni
TGTATATTCGCTTGTAGCAATCGATATTAAGATGCTTTAAATCATTAACTTAATATATTTAAGTTAGTTAACTTTCGTCATCTTACCGAAGTTGACATAAAGCCATAACGGCAGTGCGTTTGGAAGAATTCCAAAACCTTGAATTTAGGTATAAAGTCGATTTTCTTGTTTATACGCATTTAGCAATCGATATCGTCAAGTCGATTTTCTTGTATATTCATATTTAGCAATCGATATTGAGATACTTCAAAACATTAACTTCACATATTTAAGTTAACTAACCTTCCACATTTTACTGAAGTTGACATAAAGCCATAACGGCAGTGCATATGCAAAAATTCCATAATCTTATATTTAGATATAAAGTCGAATTTCTTGTATGTACGCATTTAGCAGTCGACATTGAGATACTTCAAATCATTCACTTCACATAATTAAGTAAATTAACTTTCTTCATCTTATAGAAGTTGACATAAAGCCATACCGGCAGTGCAATTGGAGGAATTCCAGAATCTTATATTTTATTAAAAAGTCGATTTTCTTGTTTACACGCATTTAGCAATCGACATCGTCAAGTCCATTTTCTTGTATATACGCATTTAGCAGTCGATATTGAGATGCTTCAAATCATCAACTTCACATATTTATGTTAATTAACCTTCTTCAACTTACTGAAGTTGACACAAAGCCATAACGGCAGTGCATTTGGAAGAATTCCAAAATCTTTTACATATTAATATATAAAGTCGATTTTCTTGTATATTCGCCTGTAGCAATCGATATTGAGATGCTTCAAATCATTAGCTTCACATATTTAAGTTAATTAACCTTCTTCATCTTACCGAAGTTGACATAAGGCCATAACGGCAGTGCATTTGGAAGGATTCTAAAATCTTGAATTTAGGTATAAAATCGATTTTCTTGTTTATACGCATTTAGCAATCCATATTGAGGCGACTAAAATCATTTGCTTCACATATTTAAGTTAATTAACTTTCTTCATCTTACCGAAGTTGACATAAAGCTATAACGGCATTGCATTTGGAAGAATTCCACAATTTTATATTTAGCTTTAAAGTCGATTTTCTTGTATATCCACATTTAGCAATCGATACTTAGATGATTAAAATCATTAGCTTCACATATTTAAGTTAATTAACTTTCTTCATCTTACCGAAGTTGACATAAAGCTATAACGGCATTGCATTTGGAAGAATTCCACAATCTTATATTAAGGTATAAAGTCGATTTTCATGTTTATACGCATTTAACAGTCGATATTGAAATGCTTCACATCATTAACTTCACATATTTAAGTTAAATAACTTTCTTCCTCTTACTGAAGTTGACATAAAGCCATAACGGCGGTGCATTTGGAAGAATTTCAAAATCTTATATTTAGGTATAAAATCGATTTTCTTGTATATCCACATTTAGCAATCGATATTGAGATGACTAAAATCATAAGCTTCACATATTTAAGTTAATTAACCATCTCCATCTTACTCAAGTTGACATAAAGCCATACCGGCAGTGCATTTGCAAAAATTCCATAATCTTATATTTAGATATAAAGTCGCTTTTCTTGTATATACGCATTTAGCAATTGATATTGTGTAGCTTCTGAACATTAATTTTACATATTTAAGTTAATTAACATTTTACATCTTACTGAAAGTGACATAAAGCCATACGGCAGTGCATTTGGAAGAATACCAAAATCCTATATTTATGTATAAAGTCGATTTTCTTGTATATTCGCATGTAGCAATCGATATTAAGATGCTTTAAATCATTAACTGCATATATGTAAGTTAGTTAACTTTCTTCATCTTGCTAAAGTTGACATAAAGCCATACCGGCAGTGCATTTGCAAAAATTCCATAACCTTATATTTAGATATAAAGTCGATTTTCTTATATATACGCATTTAGCAGTTGATATTGTGTAGCTTCTGAACATTAACTTTACATATTTAAGTTAGTTAACTTTCTTCATCTTACTGAAGTCGACATAAAGCTATAGGTAGTGCATTTGGAAGAATTCGAAAATTTTATATTTAGATATAAAGTCGGTTTTCTTGTATATACGCATTTAGCAGTCGATATTGATGTGCTTCAAATCATCAACTTCACATATTCAAGTTAGTTAACTTTCTTCATCTTACTGAAGTCGACATAAAGCTATAACGGAAGTGCATTTGGAAGAATTCGACAATTTTATATTTAGATAAAAAGTCGGTTTTCTTGTATATTCGCTTGTAGCAATCGATATTGAGATGCTTCAAATCATTCGCTTCAATATTTAAGTTAAATAACCTTCTACATTTTACTGAATTTGACATAAAGCCATAACGGCATTGCATTTGAAGAATTCCACAATCTTATATTTAGGTATAAAGTCGATTTTGTTGTTTATACGCATTTAGCAATCGATATCGTCAAGTCGATTTTCTTGTATATAGGCACTTAGCAATCGACATTGAGATACTTCAAATCATTAACTTCACATATTTAAGATTATTAACTTTCTTCATCTTACTGAAGTTGACATAAAGCCATAACGGCAGTGCATTTGGAAGAATTCCAAAATCTTGAATTTAGGTATAAAGTCGATTTCCTTGTTGATACGCATTTAGCAATCGATATCGTCAAGTCGATTTTCTTGTATATACGCATTTAGCAGTCGATATTGAGATGCTTCAAATCATTAGCTTAACATATTTTAGTTAACTTACCTTCTTCATCTTAGTGAAGTTGACATAAAGGCATAAGGGCAGTGCATTTGGAAGAATCCGAAAATCTTATATTTAGGAATAAAGTCGATTTTCTTGTATATACACATTTAGCAATCGATATTGTGTA
This sequence comes from Bactrocera tryoni, assembly GCF_016617805.1. Lineage (NCBI taxonomy): Eukaryota > Metazoa > Arthropoda > Insecta > Diptera > Tephritidae > Bactrocera > Bactrocera tryoni. Next base: position 2,865 of record NW_024394653.1, read on the forward strand.
GCTTTTGAACACTAACTTTACATATTTAAGATTATTAACTTTCTTCATCTTACTGAAAGTGACATAAAGCCATAACGGCAGTGCATTTGGAAGAATTCCATAATCTTATGATATTTAGATATAAACTCGATTTTCTTGTATATTCGCTTGTAGCAATCGGTATTCAGATGCTTTAAATCATTAACTTCATAAATTTAAGTTAGTTAACTTTCTTCATCTTGCTGAAGTTGACATAAAGCCATACCGGCAGTGCATATGCAAAAATTCCATAATCTTATATTTAGATATGTATAAAGTCGATTTTCTTGTATACACACATCTAGCAATCGATATTGTGTAGCTTTTGAACATTAACTTTACATATTTAAGATTATTAACTTGCTTAATCTTACTGAAGTTGAATAAAGCCATAACGGCAGTGCATTTGGAAGAATTCCATAATCTTATATTTAGATATAAAGTCGATTTTCTTGTATATTCGCTTGTAGCAATCGGTATTAAGATGCTTTAAATCATTAACTTCATATGCTTAAGATAGTTAACTTTCTTCATCTTGCTGAAGTTGACATAAAGCCATAACGGCAGTGCATTTAGGAAAATTCCATAATCTTATATTTAGTTATAAAGTCCATTTTCTTGTATACACACATCTAGCAATCGATATTGTGTAGTTTCTGAACATTAACTGTACATATTTAAGATAATTAACTTTCTTCATCTTACTGAAAGTGGCATAAAGCCATAAC
>NW_024394654.1:0-5062 GCF_016617805.1 Bactrocera tryoni
AGTGTTTTGAGAAAAATCACATGTTTGTTTCAACTTTGTAAACGCTCTAGCGGCTGAAGTATTCGACGTAGGTGGGTCCAATAAATAGCATCGGTTGGATAATTTAAGGAGCTTTAAGAAAAGCACTCAACCTATTTTCTATTCCTACCAGGAGCCTGGCGAGAAAATGTAGTGTTTTGAGAAAAATCGCATGTTTGTTTCAACTTTGTAAACGCTCTGGCGGCTAAAGTATTCGACGCAGGCGGGTAAAATAAAGAGCATCGGTTAGATAATTTAAAGAGCTTTCAGGAAAGCCTTCAACCTATTTTGTATCTCTACCAGGAGCGTGGCAATAATGTTCACAAACAAATGTAGTGTTTTGAGAAAAAGCACATGTTTGTTTCAACTTTGCAAACGCTCTAGCGGCTAAAGTATTCGAAGCAGGTGGGTAAAATGAAGAGCATCGGTTAGATAATTTAAAGAGCTTTCAGGAAAGCCTTCAACCTATTTTCTATTCCAACCAGGAGCCTTGCAAACAAATGTAGTGTTTTGAGAAAAATCACATGTTTGTTTCAACTTTGTAAACGCTCTGGCGCCTAAAGTATTCGAAGCAGGCGGGTAAAATAAAGAGCCTCGGTTAGATAATTTAAAGAGCTTTCAGGAAAACCCTCAACCTATTTTTTATCTTTACCAGGAGCGTGACAATAATGTTCACAAACAAATGTAGTGTTTTGAGAAAAATCACATGTTTGTTTCAACTTTGCAAACGCTCTAGCGGCTAAAGTATTCGACATAGGTGGGTCATATAAATAGCATCGGTTGGATAATTTAAGGAGCTTTTAGAAAAGCCTTCAACCTTTTTCCTATTCCTACCAAAAACCTGGCAAACAAATGTATAGTTTTGAGAAAAATCACATGTTTGTTTCAACTTTGTAAACGCTCTAGCGGCTAAAGTATTTGACGTAGGTGGGTCAAATAAATAGCATCGGTTGGATAATTTAAAGAGCTTTTAGAAAAGCCTTCAACCTTTTTCCTTTTCCTACCAAAAGCCTGGCAAACAAATGTAGTGTTTTGAGAAAAATCACATGTTTGTTTCAATTTTGTAAACGCTCTAGCGGCTAAACTGTTCGATGCAGGTGGGTAAATTAAAGAGCATCGGTTAGATAATTTAAAGTGCTTTCAGGAAAGCCTTCAACCTATTTTCTATTCCTACCAGGAGCCTTGCAAACAAATCTAGTGTTTTGAGAAAAATCACATGTTTGTTTCAACTTTGTAAACGCTCTGGCGGCTAAAGTATTCGATCCAGGCGGGTAAAATAAAGAGCATCGGTTAGATAGTTTAAAGAGCTTTCAGGAAAATCCTCAACCTATTTTTTATCTTTACCAGGAGCGTGACAATAATGTTCAAAAACAAATGTAGTGTTTTGAGAAAAATCACATGTTTGTTTCAACTTTGTAAACGCTCTAGCGGCTAAAGTATTCGACGTAGGTGGGTCAAATAAAGAGCATCGGTTGGATAATTTAAGGAGCTTTTAGAAAAGCCCTCAACTTATTTTCTATTCCTACCAGGAGCCTGGCAAACAAATGTAGTGTTTTGAGAAAAATCACATGTTTGTTTCTACTTTGTAAACGCTCTAGCGGCTGAAGTATTCGACGCAGGTGGGTCGAATAAATAGCATCGGTTGGATAATTTAAGGAGCTTTTAGAAAAGCCCTCAACCTATTTTCTATTCCTACCAGGAGCCTGGCAAGAAAATGTAGTGTTTTGAGAAAAATCGCATATTTGTTTCAACTTTGTAAACGCTCTAGCGGCTGAAGTATTCGACGTAGGTGGGTCAAATAAATAGCATCGGTTGGATAATTTAAGGAGCTTTTAGAAAAGCCTTCAACCTTTTTCCTATCCCTACCAAAAGCCTGGCAAACAAATGTAGTGTTTTGAGAAAAATCACATGTTTGTTTCAACTTTGTAAACGCTCTAGCGGCTAAACTGTTCGACGCAGGTGGGTAAAATAAATAGCATCGGTTAGATAATTTGAAGAGCTTTCAGGAAAGCTTTCAACCTATTTTCTATTCCTACTAGGAGCCTTGCAAACAAATGTAGTGTTTTGAGAAAAATCACATGTTTGTTTCAACTTTGTAAACGCTCTGGCGGCTAAAGTATTCGAAGCAGGCGGGTAAAATAAAGAGCATCGGTTAGATAATTTAAAGAGCTTTCAGGAAAGCCTTCAACCTATTTTCTATCTCTACCAGGAGCGTGGCAATTATGTTCACAAACAAATGTAGTGTTTTGAGAAAAATCACATGTTTGTTTCAACTTTGCAAACGCTCTAGCGGCTAAAGTATTCGACATAGGTGGGTCAAATAAAGAGCATCGGTTAGATCATTTGAGCATCTTTTAGAAAAGTCCTCAACCTATTTTCTATTCCTAACAGGAGCCTGGCAAACAAATGTAGTGTTTTGAGAAAAATCACATGTTTGTTTCAACTTTTTAAACGCTCTAGCGGCTGAAGTATTCGACGTAGGTGGGTCAAATAAATAGCATCGGTTGGATAATTTAAGGAGCTTTTAGAAAAGCCCTTAACCTATTTTCTATTCCTACCAGGAGCCTGGCAAACAAATGTAGTGTTTTGAGAAAAATCACATGTTTGTTTCAACTTTGTAAACGCTCTGGCGGCTAAAGTATTCGAAGCAGGCGGGTAAAATAAAGAGCATCGGTTAGATAATTTAAAGAGCTTTCAGGAAAGCCTTCAACCTATTTTCTATTTCTACCAGGAGCCTTGCAAACAAATGTAGTGTTTTGAGAAAAATCACATGTTTGTTTCAACTTTGTAAACGCTCTGGCGGCTAAAGTATTCGACGCAGGCGGGTAAAATAAAGAGCATCGGTTAGATAATTTAAAGAGCTTTCAGGAAAACCCCCAACCTATTTTTATCTCTACCAGGAGCGTGACAATAATGTTCACAAACAAATGTAGTGTTTTGAGAAAAATCACACGTTTGTTTCAACTTTGTAAACGCTCTGGCGGCTAAAGTATTCGACGCAGGCGGGTAAAATAAAGAGCATCGGTTAGATAATTTAAAGAGCTTTCAGGAAAACCCTCAACCTATTTTTATCTCTACCAGGAGCGTGACAATAATGTTCACAAACAAATGTAGTGTTTTGAGAAAAATCACATGTTTGTTTCAACTTTGTAAACGCTCTGGCGGCTAAAGTTTTCGACGCAGGCGGGTAAAATAAAGAGCATCGGTTAGATAATTTAAAGCGCTTTCAGGAAAACCCTCAACCTATTTTTTGTCTCTACCAGGAGCGTGACAATAATGTTCACAAACAAATGTAGTGTTTTGAGAAAAATCACATGTTTATTTCAACTTTGCAAACGCTCTAGTGGCTAAAGTATTCGACATAGGTGGGTCATATAAATAGCATGGGTTAGTTAATTTAAAGAGCTTTTAGAAAAGCCCTCAACCTATTTTCTATTCCTACCAGGAGCCTGGCAAACATATGTATTGTTTTGAGAAAAATCACATGTTTGTTTCAACTTTGTAAACGCTCTAGCGGCTAAAGTATTCGATGTAGGTGGGTCAAATAACCAGCATCGGTAAGATAATTTAAGGAGCCTTTAGAAAAGCCCTCAACTTATTCTCTATCCCTACCAGGAGCGTGGCAATAGTGTTCACAAGCAAATGTAGTGTTTTGAGAAAAGTCACATGTTTGTTTTAACTTTGTAAATGCTCTAGCGGCTGAAGTATTCGACGCAGGTGGGTCAAATAAATAGCATCGGTTAGATAATTTAAGGAGCTTTTAGAAAAGCCCTCAACCTATTTTCTATTTCTACCAGGAGCCTGGCAATAGTGCTCACAACAAATGTAGTGTTTTGAGAAAAATCACATGTTTGTTTCAACTTTGTAAACGCTCTAGCGTCTTACGTATTCGACGTAGGTGGGTCAAATAAATAGCATCGGTTGATAATTTAAGGAGCTTTTAGAAAAGCCCTCAACCTATTTTCTATTCCTACCAGGAGCCTGGCAATAAAATGTAGTGTTTTGAGAAAAATCGCATGTTTGTTTCAACTTTGTAAACGCTCTAGCGGCTGAAGTATTCAACGTAGGTGGGTCAAATAAATAGCGTCGGTTGGATAATTTAAAGAGCTTTCAGGAAAGCCTTCAACCTATGTAGTGTTTTGAGAAAAATCACACGTTTGTTTCAACTTTGCAAACGCTCTAGCGGCTAAAGTATTCGACGCAGGTGGGTAAAATAAAGAGCATCGGTTAGATAATTTAAAGAGCTTTCAGGAAAGCCTTCAACCTATTTCCTATTCTTACCAAAATCCTGGCAAACAAATGTAGTGTTTTGAGAAAAATCATATGTTTGTTTCAACTTTGTAAACGCTCTAGCGGCTGAAGTATTCGACGTAGGTGGGTCAAATAAATAGCATCGGTTGGATAATTTAAGGAGCTTTTAGAAAAGCCTTCAACCTATTTTTTATTCCTACCAGGAGCCTTGCAAACAAATGTAGTGTTTTGAGAAAAATCACATGTTTGTTTCAACTTTGTAAACGCTCTGGCGGCTAAAGTATTCGACGCAGGTGGGTAAAATAAATAGCATCGGTTAGATAATTTGAAGAGCTTTCAGGAAAGCCTTCAACCTTTTTTCTATTCCTACCAGGAGCCTTGCAAACAAATGTAGTGTTTTGAGAAAAATCACATGTTTGTTTCAACTTTGTAAACGCTCTGGCGGCTAAAGTATTCGACGCAGGCGGGTAAAATAAAGAGCATCGGCTAGATAATTTAAAGAGCTTTCAGGAAAACCCTCAACCTATTTTTTATCTCTACCAGGAGCGTGACAATAATGTTCACAAACAAATGTAGTGTTTTGAGAAAAATCACATGTTTGTTTCAACTTTGTAAACGATCTAGCGGCTAAAGTATTCGACGCAGGTGGGTCAAATAAATAGCATCGGTTAGATAATTTAAAGAACTTTCAGGAAAATCCTCAACCTATTTTTTATCTCTACCAGGAGCGTGACAATAATTTTCACAAACAAATGTAGTGTTTTGAGAAAAATCACACGTTTGTTTCAACTTT
>NW_024394655.1:0-5269 GCF_016617805.1 Bactrocera tryoni
AGTAGACATCAATGTGTTAAACTAATGCTCTAAAGCAACTCAATATCGACTGCTAAATGTGTATGTACAAGAAAACCGACTTTATAACTGAAAATAAGATTGCCGGATTCTTCCAAATGCACTGCTAAAGTTAATTAACTTAAATGTGTGCAGCTTATGATTTAAGGCAACTCAATATCGACTTCTAAATGTGCATATACAAGAAAATCGACTTTACAACTGAACATAATATTGTCGAATTCTTCCAAAGGCACTGCCGTCATGGCTTTATGTAAACTTCGGTAAGATGAAGAAAGGTTATTAGCTTGAATGTGTGCAGCTTATGATTTAAGGCAACTCAATATCGCCTGCTTAATATGTGTATACATGAAAATCGTTATTACACCTGAATATAAGATTTTCGAATTCTTCCAAATGTACTGCCGTTATGGGTTTATGTCAACTTCGGTAAGCTGAAGAAGGTAAATTAACTTAAATATCTGATATTAATGATTTGAAGCAACTCAATATCGACTGCTAAGTGTGTGTATACAAAAAAATCGACTTTATACCTGAATATAAGATTGTCGAATTCTTCCAAATGCACAGCCGTTATGGCTTTATGTCAACTTCAGCAAGATGAAGAAGGTAATTGCACTTAAATATTTGATGTTAGTGATTTGAGGCAGCTCAATATCGACTGCTAAGTGTGTATATACAAGAAAATCGACTTTATACCTGAATATAAGATTGTCTAGTTCTTCCAAAAGCACTGCCGTTATGGCTTTATGTCCACTTCAGTAAAATGAATAAGGCTAATTTACTTAAATATATTAAACTAATGATTTGAGGCAGCTAAATATCGACAGCTAAGTGTGGATATACAAGAAAATCGACCTTATACCTTAATATAAGATTGTCGAGATTTTCCAAATGCACTGCCGTTATGGCTTTATGTCAACTTCGGTAAGATGAAGAAAGTCAATTGACTTAAATATGTTAAACTAATGATTTAAGGCAACTCAATATCGACTGATAAAGGTGTATATACAAGAAAACCGACTTTATACCTGAACATAATATTGTCGAATTCTTCAAATGCACTGCCGTTATGGCCTTATGTCAACTTCGGTAAGATGAGGAAGGTTAATTAACTTAAATATTTGATGTTAATGATTTGAGGCAACTCAATATCGACAACTAAGTGTCTATATACAAGAAAATCGACTTTTTACCTGAATATAAGATTGTCGAATTCTTTCAAATGCACTGCCGTTATGGCTTTATGTCAACTTCGGTAAGATGAATAAGGCTAACTAACTTAAATATTTGATGTTAATGAGTTGAAGCAACTCGATATCGTCTGCTAATTGTGTATATACAAGAAAATCGACTTTTTACCTGAATATAAGGTTGTCTAATTTTTCCAAAAGCACTGCCGTTATGGCTTTATGTCCTCTTCAGAAAATGAATAAGGCTAATTAATTTAAATATGTTAAACTAATGATTTAAAGCAACTCAATGTTGACTGCTAAATGTGTTTGTAAAAGAAAATCGACCTTATACCTTAATATAAGATTGTCGATTTATTCCAAATACACTGCCGTTATGGCTTTATGTTCACTTCAGCAAAATAAATAAGGCTAATTAGCTGAAATATTTTAAACTAATGATTTGAAGCAACTCAATATCGACTGCTAAGTGTCTGTATACAAGAAAATCGACTTTATACCTGAATATAAGATTGTCGAATTCTTCCAAATGCACTGCCGTTATGGCTTTATGTCAACTTCGGTAAGATGAAGGAAGCTAATTAACTTAAATATTTGATGTTAATGAGTTGAAGCAACTCGATATCGTCTGCTAATTGTGTATAAACAAGAAAATCGACTTTTTACCTGAATATAAGATTGTCTAGTTCTTCCAAAAGCACTGCCGTTATGGCTTTATGTCCACTTCAGCAAAATGAATAAGTCTAATTAACTTAAATATGTTAAACTAATGATTTAAATCAACTCAATGTCGACTGCTAAATGTGTTTGTAAAAGAAAATCGACTTTATACCTGAATATAAGATTGTCGAATTCTTCCAAATGCACCGCCGTTATGGCTTTATGTCAACTTCGGTAAGATGAAGAAGGTTAATTAACTTAAATGTGTGAAGCTAATGATTTAAGGCAACTCAATATCGGCTGCTAAATGTGTATATACAAGAAAATCGAATTTATGCCTGAACATGAGATTGTCTAATTCTTCCAAAAGCACTGCCGTTATGGCTCTATGTCAACTTCGGTAATATGAAGAAAGATAACTAACTTAAATATTTGATGTTAATGAGTTGAAGCAACTCGATATCGACTGCTAAATGTGTATGCACAAGAAATCGACTTTATACCTGAATATAAGATTGTCGAGATTTTCCAAATGCACTGCCGTTATGGCTTTATGTCAACTTCGGTAAGATGAAGAAAGTCAATTGACTTAAATATGTTAAACTAATGATTTAAGGCAACTCAATATCGACTGCTAAATGTGTATATACAAGAAAACCGACTTTATACCTGAAGCTGCCGTTATGGCTTTATGTCAACTTCGGTAAGATGAAGAAGGTTAATTAACCCTTTCACTACCATGGGGATCATGCATCCCAAGAGAAATTTAAAAAATCGTCAAAAATACAATTCAAGCTCAATTTAGATAGGAAAAGGTCCCATTGCTAGTTTACAGTATTTTTCGTTCAATATCAGCTGATTTGGTTTCGTTCAATAACTGTACTGCCTTTTATTGCAATTAACCGACAGCAACCTTCAGTGAATGTGCACGTGTTTGCCTATTTGTAAATGTATAAAAGTGTTTCTGTTTACTAAATTAATTTGAGTGAATAAAATAAGTGTTTTTCAATATAATAAGGTGAGTTCGCAACAAAATGTTGTAAATAAATTCGTTTATTTTGGGTTTTGTCCAGTTGGGATATATGATCCCATTGGAATTGTATAATTCAAATAAGCGGGACACATAATCCCATTGGTATACATTTCCGAAATGGAAATATTCATAGAATTTATATCTTTCAATTTTACAGAATGAATAATAGAAAAAAATCTGCCAGAAATATGAGGGAAGACGACATTTTGGCGATTATCAATTCCAGCGACTCTGACGTAAGTGATTTTAGAGCTTCTGACTCAGAGTATATTCCGGATTCCGAGAACGAAGTAGACGAGTCTCCGAGCGAGGATGATGAAGTAACGGATATTGATAATGCTATAGTGTTATCCAGTGAAAGTTCCAATCTTCCAGTAGTATGGGGAGAACCATCAGTTTTATTTCGTCCTCGCTTTTCTATCACTGAAGACGTTGAGCCCATTCTGTTGGCTCAAATTTCAAGGAATGCAACTGAGTTCGAAGTCTTCAAATGCATTTTTCCAGAATCATTATTTATTTTTATCGCGCAGTGCACAAATGAACGATTGAGCATTCTAAAAAAACAAAAAAGTTATAATATTGCACCAACTGATGCATCAGAAATTAAAATTTTGTTGAGCATTACGCTTATAATGGGTTATAATCAACTTCCAGAGATTTCTGATTACTGGTCCCAAAATGAATCCATGGGAAATGAGTACATAAAAAAGGCGATGTCGCGAACTCGTTTTCAGACCTTAATGTCAAAATTATATTTTAACTTCCCTGAGAAACCTGAAGCAGCATCTAAGCTTTATTATATAGAAGAAGTTACCAATTGTTTGAAATATACGTTTGTTAAAACTCGTACCGATAGTTTGCGTCAAAGCATCGATGAGTCCATGGCAAAATTTAAAGGTCGATCTTCTCTAAAGCAATATCTTCCGATGAAGCCGACTAAACGTGGCATAAAAATTTGGCAAAGGTGTGATTCTAAAACTGGTTATACATATGATTTTAATATTTATGCGGGTAAAGAGGAATGCTCAACATTATCAGGAACTTTAGGGGAGAGAGTCGTTTTTAAATTGTGTAAAACTATTCGAAATCCAGATACTGTGTTGGTTTTTGGCCGTTTTTTCACCTCATATAATCTGATGAAAACTTTGCCATTTGCTTGCGTAGGAACATGTATTCAAAATAGAGAGAACTTGCCAACCATTAGTGACCGTTTGAAGAAAGGTGAATGTAAATTTTGCATTAGCGAAACCGGTATAATGGTAGCAAAATGGCAGGACTCACGTGAAGTTATTGTTATGAGTAACTGTCATAGTCCTACAATGTCCGCAGTCTTCAGAAAGCAAAAAGATGGTTCAAGGGTTGTTACTAACTGTCCTAAAGCATTGGCTTTCTATAATGAGAACATGGGAGGAGTTGACATATCTGATCAAAAGGTTAAAACTTATGAACAGAACAGAAAATAAAGCAAATGGTGGCGTAAAGTATTTTTCAAGCTTCTCATGACATCTATTGTAAATGCCCATATTGTTTATCAGGAAAATATCCACAAAAAGTTTCAACTGAAAAATTTTATTGTTCCACTCGCAGAACAGCTCATTGCGCAAGGAAGAGTTGGGACAAAAGTCAAAAGGACATCTACAACAAAAGGACCCAGGTCAAAAAGAGCAAAAAAAATGTTAAACGTGGGAGATCATATGCCAGTAAAAGGTGATCGCCGCAGACGCTGTGTTTTATGCACCTCAATAAAAAAAGAAAAACGCACGTATTACATTTGTTCAATGTGCAAAGAGCCCTTATGCTTTGAATGTTTTGGCATGTTCCATAAATAAATAAAACTTAAATTGAGTTACAAATAAAAACTAAATTTTATTATTCTCAAAAAATTATACCAATGGGATATATAGTCCCAATTAATATCGTGTAAATATACCAGTGGGACATATTATCCCAGGACATATCTTCCTTCTGAAGGATACGAAAAAAAAAATTGTTTTATTTTTCTCTTTTAGAAGATTATATCCATCCGAAAAAACGACCTACATTTTTTTAACATCGCTGCGTATAGTACGGTAGTGAAAGGGTCAACTTAAATATTTGATGTTAATGATTTGAGGCAACTCAATATCGATTGCTAAATGTGTATATTCAAGAAAATCGACTTTATACCTAAATATAAGATTGTCGAATTCTTCCAAATGCACTGCCGTTATGGCTTTATGTCAACTTAAGCAAGATGAACAAGGTTAGTTAACTTAAAATTGTTAAATTAATGATTAACAGCAACTCAGTATCGACTGCTAAATGTGTATATACAAGAAAATCGACTTTATACCTGAATATAAGATTGTCGAATTCTTCCAAATGC
>NW_024394656.1:0-5924 GCF_016617805.1 Bactrocera tryoni
ATAAAATAAGTGTTTTTCAATATAATAAGGTGAGTTCGCAACAAAATGTTGTAAATAAATTCGTTTATTTGGGGTTTTGTCCAGTTGGGATATATGATCCCATTGGAATTGTATAATTCAAATAAGCGGGACACATAATCCCATTGGTATACATTTCCGAAATGGAAATATTCATAGAATTTATATCTTTCAATTTTACAGAATGAATAATAGAAAAAAATCTGCCAGAAATATGAGGGAAGACGACATTTTGGCGATTATCAATTCCAGCGACTCTGACGTAAGTGATTTTAGAGCTTCTGACTCAGAGTATATTCCGGATTCCGAGAACGAAGTAGACGAGTCTCCGAGCGAGGATGATGAAGTAACGGATATTGATAATGCTATAGTGTTATCCAGTGAAAGTTCCAATCTTCCAGTAGTATGGGGAGAACCATCAGTTTTATTTCGTCCTCGCTTTTCTATCACTGAAGACGTTGAGCCCATTCTGTTGGCTCAAATTTCAAGGAATGCAACTGAGTTCGAAGTCTTCAAATGCATTTTTCCAGAATCATTATTTATTTTTATCGCGCAGTGCACAAATGAACGATTGAGCATTCTAAAAAAACAAAAAAGTTATAATATTGCACCAACTGATGCATCAGAAATTAAAATTTTGTTGGGCATTACGCTTATAATGGGTTATAATCAACTTCCAGAGATTTCTGATTACTGGTCCCAAAATGAATCCATGGGAAATGAGTACATAAAAAAGGCGATGTCGCGAACTCGTTTTCAGACCTTAATGTCAAAATTATATTTTAACTTCCCTGAGAAACCTGAAGCAGCATCTAAGCTTTATTATATAGAAGAAGTTACCAATTGTTTGAAATATACGTTTGTCAAAACTCGTACCGATAGTTTGCGTCAAAGCATCGATGAGTCCATAGCAAAATTTAAAGGTCGATCTTCTCTAAAGCAATATCTTCCGATGAAGCCGACTAAACGTGGCATAAAAATTTGGCAAAGGTGTGATTCTAAAACTGGTTATACATATGATTTTAATATTTATGCGGGTAAAGAGAAATGCTCAACATTATCAGGAACTTTAGGGGAGAGAGTCGTTTTTAAATTGTGCAAAACTATTCGAAATCCAGATACTGTGTTGGTTTTTGACCGTTTTTTCACCTCATATAATCTGATGAAAACTTTGCCATTTGCTTGCGTAGGAACATGTATTCAAAATAGAAAGAACTTGCCAACCATTAGTGACCGTTTGAAGAAAGGTGAATGTAAATTTTGCATTAGCGAAACCGGTATAATGGTAGCAAAATGGCAGGACTCACGTGAAGTTATTGTTATGAGTAACTGTCATAGTCCTACAATGTCCGTAGTCTTCAGAAAGCAAAAAGATGGTTCAAGGGTTGTTACTAACTGTCCTAAAGCATTGGCTTTCTATAATGAGAACATGGGAGGAGTTGACATATCTGATCAAAAGGTTAAAACTTATGAACAGAACAGAAAATAAAGCAAATGGTGGCGTAAAGTATTTTTCAAGCTTCTCATGACATCTATTGTAAATGCCCATATTGTTTATCAGGAAAATATCCACAAAAAGTTTCAACTGAAAAATTTTATTGTTCCACTCGCAGAACAGCTCATTGCGCAAGGAAGAGTTGGGACAAAAGTCAAAAGGACATCTACAACAAAAGGACCCAGGTCAAAAAGAGCAAAAAAAATGTTAAACGTGGGAGATCATATGCCAGTAAAAGGTGATCGCCGCAGACGCTGTGTTTTATGCACCTCAATAAAAAAAGAAAAACGCACGTATTACATTTGTTCAATGTGCAAAGAGCCCTTATGCTTTGAATGTTTTGGCATGTTCCATAAATAAATAAAACTTAAATTGAGTTACAAATAAAAACTAAATTTTATTATTCTCAAAAAATTATACCAATGGATATATAGTCCCAATTAATATCGTGTAAATATACCAGTGGGACATATTATCCCAGGACATATCTTCCTTCTGAAGGATACGAAAAAAAAAATTGTTTTATTTTTCTCTTTTAGAAGATTATATCCATCCGAAAAAACGACCTACATTTTTTTAACATCGCTGCGTATAGTACGGTAGTGAAAGGGTCAACTTAAATATTTGATGTTAATGATTTGAGGCAACTCAATATCGATTGCTAAATGTGTATATTCAAGAAAATCGACTTTATACCTAAATATAAGATTGTCGAATTCTTCCAAATGCACTGCCGTTATGGCTTTATGTCAACTTTAGCAAGATGAACAAGGTTAGTTAACTTAAAATTGTTAAATTAATGATTAACAGCAACTCAGTATCGACTGCTAAATGTGTATATACAAGAAAAGCGACTTTATACCTGAATATAAGATTGTCGAATTCTTCTAAATGCACTGCAGTTATGGCTTTATGTCAACTTCGGTAAGATGAATAAGGCTAATTAACTTAAAAGTGTGCAGCTTATGATTTAAGGCAATTCTATATCAACTGCTAAATGTGTATATACAAGAAAACCGACTTTATACCTGAACATACGATTTTAGAATTCTTCCAATAGCGCTGCCGTTATGGCTTTATGTCAACTTCGGTAAGATGAAGAAGGTTAATTAACTTAAATATTTGATGTTAATGATTTGAGGCAACTCAATATCGTTTGCTAAATGTGTATATTCAAGAAAATCGACTTTATACCTAAATATAAGATTGTCGAATTCTTCCAAATGCACTGCCGTTATGGCTTTATGTCAACTTAAGCAAGATGAACAAGGTTAGTTAACTTAAAATTGTTAAATTAATGATTAACAGCAACTCAGTATCGACTGCTAAATGTGTATATACAAGAAAATCGACTTTATACCTGAATATAAGATTGTCGAGATTTTCCAAATGCACTGCCGTAATGGCTTTATGTCAACTTCGGTAAGATGAAAAAGGTTAATTGACTTAAATATGTTAAACTAATGATTTAAAGCACCTCATTATCGACTGCTAAATGTGTATATACAAGTATATATACAAGAAAATCGACTTTATACCTGAATATAAGATTGTCGAATTCTTCTAAATGCACTGCAGTTATGGCTTTATGTCAACTTCGGTAAGATGAAGAAGGCTAATTAACTTAAAATTGTTAAATTAATGATTAACAGCAACTCAGTATCGACTGCTAAATGTGTATATACAAGAAAATCGACTTTATACCTGAATATAAGATTTTCGGATTCTTCCAAATGCACTGCTAAGGTTAATTAACTTAAATGTGTGCAGCTGATGATTTAAGGCAACTCAATATCGACTTAAATGTGTGCAGCTTATGATTTAAGGCAACTCAATATCGACTGCTAATTGTGTTTATACAAGAAAGCGACTTTATACTTAAATATAAGATTGTCGGATTCTCGCAAATGCACTGCCATTATTGCTTTATGTCATAAAATCGACATTATACCTGAATAGAAGACTGTCGAATTCTTCCAAATGCACTGCCGTTATGGCTTTATGTCAACTTCGGAAGTTTTGAAGAAAGTTTATTAACTTAAAAGTGTGCAGCTTATGATTTAAGGCAACTCAATATCAACTGCTAAATGTGTATATACAAGAAAACTGACTTTATACCTGAACATAAGATTATCGAATTCTTCCAATAGCGCTGCCTTTATGGCTTTATGTCAACTTCGGTAAGATGAAGAAGGTTAAATAACTTAAATAATTGATGTTTATGATTTGAGGCAACTCAATATCGATTGCTAAATGTGTATATTCAAGAAAATCGACTTTATACCTAAATATAAGATTGTCGAATTCTTTCAAATGCACTGCAGTTATGGCTTTATGTCAACTTAAAAGATGAACAAGGTTAATTAACTTAAAATTGTTAAATTAATGATTAACAGCAACTCAGTATCGACTGCTAAATGTGTATATACAAGAAAATCGACTTTATACCTGAATATAAGATTTTCGGATTCTTCCAAATGCACTGCTAAGGTTAATTAACTTAAATGTGTGCAGCTGATGATTTAAGGCAACTCAATATCGACTGCTTATTGTGTGTATACAAAAAAATCGACTTTATACTTAAATGTAAGATTGTCGGATTCTTCCAAATGCACTGCTAAGGTTAATTAACTTAAATGTGTGCAGCTTATGATTTAAAGCAACTCAATATCGACTGTTAAACGTGTATATACAAGAAAATCGAATTTATACCTGAATATAAGATTGTCGAGTTCTTCCAAATGCACTGCCGTTAAGGCTTTATGTCAACTTTAGCAAGATGATGAAGGTTAATTAACTTAAAACTGTTAAATTAATGATTAACGGACCCTCAATATCGACTACTAAATGTGTATATACAAGAAAATCGACTTTATACCTGAATATAAGGTTGTCGAATTCTTGCAAATGCACAGCCGTTATGGCTTTATGTTAACTCCGGTAAGCTGAAGAAGGCTAATTAACTTAAATATGTTAAACTAATGATTTTAAGCAACTCAATATGGACTGCTAAATGTGTACATTCAAGAAAATCGACTTTGTACCTGAATATAAGATTGTCAAATTCTCGCAAATGCACTGCCGATATTGCTCTATGTCATAAAATCGACTTTATACCTGAATAGGAGACTGTCGAATTCTTCCAAATGCACTGCCGTTATGGCTTTATGTCAACCTCGGTAAGATGAAGGAAGCTAATTAACTCAAATGTTTGATGTTGATTATTTGAAGCAACTCAATGCCGACCGCCAAATGTGTATGTACAAGAAAACCGACTTTATACCTGAACATAAGATTGTCGGATTCTTCCAAATGCACTGCTAAAGTTAATTAACTTAAATGTGTGCAGCTTATGATTTAAGGCAACACAATATCGACTGCTAAATGTGTATATACAAGAAAATCGAATTTATGCCTGAACATGAGATTGTCTAATTCTTCCAAAAGCACTGCAGGTATGGCTTTATGTCAACTTCGGTAATATCAAGAAAGATAATTAACTTAAATATTTGATGCTAATGAGTTGAAGCAACTCGATATCGACTGCTAAATGTGTATATACAAGAAAATCGAATTTATACCTGAATATAAGATTCTCGAGTTCTTCCAAATGCACTGCCGTTATGGCTTTATGTCAACTTAAGCAAGATGAAGAAGGTTAATTAACTTAAATGTGTGCAGCTTATGATTTAAGGCAACTCAATATCGGCTGCTAAATGTGTATATACAAGAAAATCGAATTTATGCCTGAATGTAAGATTTTCGAATTCTTCCAAATGCACTGCCGTTATGGCTTTATGTCAACTTCGGTAAGATGAAGAAGGTTAATTAACTTAAATGTGTGAAGCTAATGATTTACTAATGATCACTACCGATTGCTAATTGTGTATATACAAGAAAATCGAATTTATGCCTGAACATGAGATTGTCTAATTCTTCCAAGAGCACTGCCGTTATGGCTTTATGTCAACTTTAGCAAGATGAAGAAAAATAATAAACTTAAATGTGTGAAGCTAATGATTTACTAATGATCACTACCGATTGCTAATTGTATATGTTCAAGAAAATCGAATTTATACCTGAATACAAGATTGTCGAATTCTTCCAAATGCACTGCCGTTATGGCTTTATCTCAACTTCAGGAGGATGCAGAAAGTTACTTAACTTAAATATGTTAAATTGATGATTTGAAGCAACTCAATATCGATCGCTAAATTGGCATAAACCAGAAACCGACTTTATACCTAATTATGGGATTGTCGAACTCTTCCAAATGCACTGCCGTTATGGCCTTATGTCAACTTCGGTAAGACGAAGATTGTTAATTAACTTAATTATTTGATGTTAATGATTTGAAGCAACTCAATACCGACTGCTAAATGTGTATGTTAAAGAAAATTAAATTTATACC
>NW_024394657.1:0-5970 GCF_016617805.1 Bactrocera tryoni
AAATTAATGATTTAGGGCAATGCAATATCGACTGCTAAATGTATATACACAAGAAAATCAACTTTATACCTTAATATAAAATTGTCGGATTCTTCCAAATGCACTGCCGTTATGGCTTTATGTCAACTTCAGTAAAATGAAAAAAAAAAAATTAATTTAAATATGTTAAACTAATGGTTTAAGGCAATGCAATATCGACTGCTAAATGTGTATATACTAGAAAATCGACTTTATACCTAAATATAAGAATGTCGAATTCTTTCAAATGCGCGGCCGTTATGGCTTTATGTCAACTAAAGTAAGATGAAGAAGTATAATTAACTTAAATATGATAAATTAATGATTTAAGGTAATTCAGTATCGACTGCTAAATGTGTATATACAAGAAAATCGACTTTATACCTGAATATAAGAATGTCGAATTTTTCTAATTGCACTGCCGTTATGGCTTTATGTCAACTTCAGTAAAATGAAGAAATTTAATTAACTTAAATATGTAAAACTAATGGTTTAAGGCAATGCAATATAGACTGCTAAATGTGTATATACAAGAAAATCGACTTTATACCTAAATATAAGAATGTCGAATTCTTTCAAATGCGCGGCCGTTATGGCTTTATGTCAATTTTAGTAAAATGAAGAAAGTTAATTAACTTAAATATGTAAAATTAATGATTTAAGGCATTTCAATATCGACTAATAAATGTGTTTATACAAGAAAATCGACTTTATACCTGAATATAAGAATGTCGAATACTTCCAACTGCACTACCGGTATGGCTTCGTGTCAACTTCAGTAAGATGAAGAAGTATAATTAACTTAAATATGATAAATTAATGATTTAAGGCAATTCAGTATCGCCTGCTAAATGTGTATATAAAAGAATATCGACTTTATACCTGAATATAAAATTGTCGAATTCTTTCAAATGCGCGGCCGTTATGGCTTTATGTCAACTAAAGTAAGATGAAGAAGTATAATTAACTTAAATATGATAAATTAATGATTTAAGGTAATTCAGTATCGACTGCTAAATGTATATATACAAGAAAATCGACTTCATACCTGAATATAAAATTGTCGAATTCTTCCAAATGCGCTGCCGGTATGGCTTTATGGCAACTTCAGTAAAATGAAGAAAGATAATAAACTTAAATATGTTAAATTAATAGTTTAAGGCAATTCAAAGTCGACTGCTAAATGTGCATATACAAGAAAATCGACTTTATACCTGAATATAAAATTGTCGAATTCTTCCAAATGCGCTGCCGGTATGGCTTTATGTCAACTTCAGGAAAATGAAGAAAGTTAGTTTACTTAAATGTGTTAAATTAATAGTTTAAGGCAATTCAATATCGACCGCTATATGTGTATATACAAGAAAATCGACTTTATACCTGAATATAAAATTGTCGAGTTCTTCCAAGTGCGCCGCCGTTATGGCTTTATGTCAACTTCAGTAAGATGAAGAAGGTTAATTTACTTAAATATGTTAAATTAATGATCTAAAGTAACTCAATATCGACTGCTAAATGTGTATATACTATAAAAGAAAATCGAATTTATACCCGTATATAAGATTGTCGAATTCTTCCAAATGCGCTGCCGTTATGGCTTTATGTCAACTTCAGTATGATGAAGAAAGTAAACCAACTTAGTTATGTTAAATTAATGATTTAAGGCAATGCAATATCGACTGCTAAATGTATATACACAAGAAAATCAACTTTATACCTTAATATAAGATTGTCGAATTCTTCCAAATGCACTGCCGTTATGGCTTTATGTCAACTTCAGTAAAATGAAGATAGTAAATTAACTTAAATATGTTAAACTAATGGTTTAATGCAATGCAATATCGACAACTAAATGTGTATATACAAGAAAATCGACTTTATACCTAAATAAAAGAATGTCGAATTCTTCTAAACGTACTGCCGTTATGGCTTTATGTCAACTTCAGTAAAATGAAGAAGGTTAATTAACTTGAATATGATAAATTAATGGTTTAAGGCAATTCAATATCGACTGCTAAATGTGTATATACAAGAAAATCGACTTTATAGCTGAATATAAGAATGTCGAATTTTTCTTATTGCACTGCCGTTATGGCTTTATGTCAACTTCAGTAAAATGAAGAAAGCTAATTAACTTAAATATGTTAAAGTAATGATTTAGGGCAATTCAATATCGACTTTATACCTGAATATAAGATTGTCAACTTCAGCAAAATGAAGAAAATTAATTAACTAAAATATGTAAAATTAATGATTTAAGGCAATTCAATATCGACTCCTAAATGTGTATATACAAGAAAATCGACTTTATACCTGAACATAAGAATGTCGAATTTTTCTAATTGCACTGCCGTTATGGCTTTATGTCAACTTTAGTAAAATGAAGAAAGTTAATTAACTTAAATATGTAAAATTAATGATTTAAGCATTTCAATATCGACTAATAAATGTGTTTATACAAGAAAATCGACTTTATACCTGAATATAAGAATGTCGAATTTTTCTAATTGCACTGCCGTTATGGCTTAATGTCAACTTTAGTAAAATGAAGAAAGTTAATTAACTTAAATATGTAAAATTAATGATTTAAGCATTTCAATATCGACTAATAAATGTGTTTATACAAGAAAATCGACTTGATACCTGAATATAAGAATGTCGAATTCTTCCAAATGCACTACCGGTATGGCTTCGTGTCAACTTCAGTAAGATGAAGAAGTATAATTAACTTATATGATAAATTAATGATTTAAAGCAATTCAGTGTCGACTGCTAAATGTGTATATACAAGAAAATCGACTTTATACCTGAATATAAAATTGTCGAATTCTTCCAAATGCGCTGCCGGTATGGCTTTATGGCAACTTCAGCAAAATGAAGAAGGTTAATAAACTTAAATATGTTAAATTAATAGTTTAAGGCAATTCAATATCGACTGCTAAATGTGTATATACAAGTAAATCGACTTTATACCTGAAATAAAATTGTCGAGCTCTTCCAAATGCGCCGCCGTTATGGCTTTATGTCAACTTCAGTAAGATGAAGAAAATTAAGTAACTAAAATATGTAAAATTAATGATTTAAGGCAATTCAATATCGACTGCTAAATGTGTTTATACAAGAAAATCGACTTGATACCTGAATATAAGAATGTCGAATTCTTCCAAATGCACTACCGGTATGGCTTCGTGTCAACTTCAGTAAGATGAAGAAGTATAATTAACTTAAATATGATAAATTAATGATTTAAGGTAATTCAGTATCGACTGCTAAATGTATATATACAAGAAAATCGACTTCATACCTGAATATAAGAATGTCGAATTCTTCCAAATGCACTACCGGTATGGCTTCGTGTCAACTTCAGTAAGAGGAAGAAGTATAATTAACTTAAATATGATACATTAATGATTTAAGGTAATTCAGTATCGACTGCTAAATGTATATATACAAGAAAATCGACTTTATACCTGAATATAAAATTGTCGAATTCTTCCAAATGCGCTGCCGGTATGGCTTTATGGCAACTTCAGTAAAATGAAGAAAGTTAATAAACTTAAATATGTTAAATTAATAGTTTAAGGCAATTCAATATCGACTGCTAAATGTGTATATACAAGAAAATCGACTTTATACCTGAATATAAAATTGCCGAATTCTTCCAAATGCGCTGTCGGTATGGCTTTATGTCAACTTCAGGAAAATGAAGAAAGTTAGTTTACTTAAATGTGTTAAATTAATAGTTTAAGGCAATTCAATATCGACTGCTATATGTGTATATACAAGAAAATCGACTTTATACCTGAATATAAAATTGTCGAGTTCTTCCAAATGCGCCGCCGTTATGGCTTTATGTCAACTTCAGTAAGATAAAGAAGGTTAATTTACTTAAATATGTTAAATTAATGATTTAAAGTAACTCAATATCGACTGCTAAATATGTATTTACTATAAAAGAAAATCGAATTTATACCCGTATATAAGATTGTCGAATTCTTCCAAATGCGCTGCCGGTATGGCTTTATGGCAACTTCAGTAAAATGAAGAAAGTTAATAAACTTAAATATGTTAAATTAATAGTTTGAGGCAATTCAATATCGACTGCTAAATGTGTATATACAAGTAAATCGACTTTATACCTGAATATAAAATTGTCGAGCTCTTCCAAATGCGCCGCCGTTATGGCTTTATGTCAACTTCAGTAAGATGAAGAAAGTTAAGTAACTAAAATATGTAAAATTAATGAATTAAGGCAATTCAATATCGACTACTAAATGTGTATATACAAGAAAATCGACTTTATACCTGAATATAAAATTGTCGAATTCTTCCAAATGCGCTGCCGGTATGGCTTTATGTCAACTTCAGGAAAATGAAGAAAGTTAGTTTACTTAAATGTGTTAAATTAATAGTTTAAGGCAATTCAATATCGACTGCTGAATGTGTATATACAAGAAAATCGACTTTATACCTGAATATAAAATTGTCGAATTCTTCCAAATGCGCTGCCGGTATGGCTTTATGGCACCTTCAGTAAAATGAAGAAAGTTAATAAACTTAAATATGTTAAATTAATAGTTTAAGGCAATTCAATATCGACTGCTAAATGTGTATATACAAGAAAATCGACTTTATACGTGAATATAAAATTGTCGAGCTTTTCCAAATGCGCCGCCGTTATGGCTTTATGTCAACTTTAGTAAGATGAAGGAAGTTAATTAACTTAATTATGTTAAATTAATGATTTAAGGCAATTCAATATCGACTGCTAAACGTGTATATACAAGAAAATCGACTTTATACCTGAATATCAGAATGTCGAATTCTTCCAAATGCACTACCGGTATGGCTTCATGTAAACTTCAGTAAGATGAAGAAGCATAATTAACTTAAATATGATAAATTAATATTTTAAGGCAATTCAGTATCGACTGCTAAATGTATATATACAAGAAAATCGAATTTATACCTGAATATAAAATTGTCGAATTCTTCCAAATGCGCTGCCATTATGGCTTTATGTACACTAAAGTAAGATGAAGAAGTATAATTAACTTAAATATGATACATTAATGATTTAAGGTAATTCAGTATCGACTGCTAAATGTATATATACAAGAAAATCGACTTTATACCTGAATATAAAATTGTCGAATTCTTCCAAATGCGCTGCCGGTATGGCTTTATGTCAACTTCAGTAAAATGAAGAAAGTTAATAAACTTAAATACGTTAAATTAATGGTTTAAGGCAATTCAATATCGACTGCTAAATGTGCATATACAAGAAAATCGACTTTATACCTGAATATAAAATTGTCGAATTCTTCCAAATGCGCTGCCGGTATGGCTTTATGTCAACTTCAGGAAAATGAAGAAAGTTAATAAACTTAAATATGTTAAATTAATAGTTTAAGGCAATTCAATATCGACTGCTAAATGTGTATATACAAGTAAATCGACTTTATACCTGAATATAAAATTGTCGAGCTCTTCCAAATGCGCTGCCGTTATTGCCTTATGTCAACTTCAGTAAAATGAAGAATGTTAATTAACTTAAATATGTTAAAGTAATGATTTAAGGCAATTCAATATCGACTACTAAATGTGTATATACAAGAAAATCGACTTTATACCTGAATATAAGAATGTCGAATTCTTCCAAATGCACTACCGGTATGGCTTCATGTAAACTTCAGTAAGATGAAGAAGCATAATTAACTTAAATATGATAAATTAATGTTTTAAGGCAATTCAGTATCGACTGCTAAATGTGTATATACAAGAAAATCGACTTTATACCTGAATATAAGATTGTCGAATTCTCCCAAATGTGCTGCCGTTATGGCTTTATGCCAGCTTCAGTAAGACGAAGAAGGTAAATTAGCTTAAAGATGTTAAATTAATGATTTAAGGCAATTCAATATCGGCTGCTAAATGCGTATATACAAGAAA
>NW_024394658.1:0-5736 GCF_016617805.1 Bactrocera tryoni
GCATTTGGAAAAATTCCACAATTTTACATTTAGGTATAAAACCGATTTTCTCGCATATAAACATATGGAAATCCCTAACAAGTTGCTTCAAATTATTAACTTTACATATTAAAGTCAATTAACTTTCTTCATCTTACTAAAATTGACATAAAGCCATAACGGCAGTGCATTTGGAAAAATTCCACAATTTTACATGTAGGTATAAAACCGATTTTCTCGCATATAAACATATGAAAATCCATAACAAGTTGCTTCAAATTATTAACTTTACATATTAAAGTCAATTAACTTTCTTCATCTTACCAAAGTTGACATAAAGCCATAACGGCAGTGCATTTGGAAAAATTCCACAATTTTACATTTAGGTATAAAACCGATTTTCTCGCAAATAAACATATGAAAATCCATAACAAGTTGCTTCAAATTATTAACTTTACATATTAAAGTCAATTAACTTTCTTCATCTTACCAAAGTTTACATAAAGCCATAACGGGAGTGCATTTGGAAAATTGCATAATTATACATTAAGGTATAAAACCGATTTTGTTGCATATACACATTAGGAAATCCATAGCAAGTTGCTTCAAATCATTAACTTTACATATTAAAGTTAATTAACTTTCTTCAACTTACTAAAGTTGACATAAAGCCATAACGGCAGTGCATTTGGAAAAATTCCACAATTTTACATGTAGGTATAAAACCGATTTTCTCGCATATAAACATATGAAAATCCTTAACAAGTTGCTTCAAATTATTAACTTTACATATTAAAGTCAAATAACTTTCTTCATCTTACCAAAGTTGACATAAAGCCATAACGGCAGTGCATTTGGAAAAATTCCACAATTTTACATTTAGGTATAAAACCGATTTTCTCGCATATAAACATATGAAAATCCCTAACAAGTTGCTTCAAATTATTAACTTTACATATTAAAGTCAATTAACTTTCTTCATCTTACTAAAGTTGACATAAAGCCATAACGGCAGTGCATTTGGAAAAATTCCACAATTTTACATTTAGGTATAAAACCGATTTTCTCGCATATAAACATATGGAAATCCCTAACAAGTTGCTTCAAATTATTAACTTTACATATTAAAGTCAATTAACTTTCTTCATCTTACCAAAGTTGACATAAAGCCATAACGGGAGTGCATTTGGAAAATTGCATAATTATACATTAAGGTATAAAACCGATTTTGTTGCATATACACATTAGGAAATCCATAGCAAGTTGCTTCAAATCATTAACTTTACATATTAAAGTTAATTAACTTTCTTCAACTTACTAAAGTTGACATAAAGGCATACGGCAGTGCATTTGGAAAAATTCCACAATTTTACATGTAGGTATAAAACCGATTTTCTCGCATATAAACATATGAAAATCCACAACAAGTTGCTTCAAATTATTAACTTTACATATTAAAGTCAATTAACTTTCTTCATCTTACTAAAGTTGACATAAAGCCATAACGGCAGTGCGTTTGAAAAAATTCCATAATTTTACGTTTAGGTATAAAACCGATTTTCTTGCATATACACATTAAGAAATCCATATCAAGTTGCCTCAAATCGTAATCTGCGCATATAAAAGTTAATTATCTTTCTTCATCTTACTGGAGTTGACAAAAAGCCATTACAGCAGTGCATTTGGAAAAATACCAAATTTTTAAATTTAGGTACAAAATCGATTTTCTTGCATATACACATTTAGAAATCCATATCAAGTTTTCTCAAATCATTAACTTTACATATTGAAAATAATTAACGTTCTTCATCTTACTAAAGTTGACATAAAGCCTTATGGACAGTGCGTTTGGAAAAATTTCATAATTTTACATTTTGGAATAAAATCGATTTTCTTCTACATATATACACATTTAAAAATCCAGAACAAGTTGCTTCAAATCATTAACTTTCCATATTAGAGTTAATTAGCTTTCTTCATCTTACCAAAGTTGACATAAAGACATAACGGCAGTGTATTTGAAAAATTTCATAATTATACATTTAGGTTAAAATCGATTTTCTTGTATATGGACATTTAGAAATCCATATCAAGTTGCTTCAAATCATTAACTTCACTTTTTAAAGTTAATTAACTTTCTTCATCTTACTAAAGTTGATAAAAAATCATAACGGCCGTGCGTTTGGAAAAAATCCACAGTTTTACATTAAGGTATGAAACCGATTTTCTCCATTATACACATATGAAAATCTATAGAAAGTTGCTTCAAATCATAACCTTAACATATTAAAGTTATCCAAGTTTCTTCATCTTACCAAAGTTGACATAAAGCCATAATGGTAGTGATTTGGAAAAATTTCGTAATTATACATTTAGGTATAAAACCGATTTTCTTGTATATACACATTTAGAAATTCATATTAAGTTGCTTCAAAGCATTAACTTTACTTTTTAAAGTTAATTAACTTTCTTCATCTTACCAAAGTTGATATAAAACCATAACGGCCGTGCATTTGGAAAAATTCCATAATTTTACATTTAGGTATAAAACCGATTTCCTTGCATATACACATTTAGA
This sequence comes from Bactrocera tryoni, assembly GCF_016617805.1. Taxonomy (NCBI): domain Eukaryota; kingdom Metazoa; phylum Arthropoda; class Insecta; order Diptera; family Tephritidae; genus Bactrocera; species Bactrocera tryoni. The sequence goes on from NW_024394658.1 coordinate 2,558, forward strand.
AATCCATATCAAGTTTTTTCAAATCATTAACTCTACATATGAAAGTTAATTAACTTTCTTCATCTTACTAAAGTTGACATTAATCCATAACGGCAGGGAATTTGAATAATTCCATAATTTATCATTTAGGTATAAAATCTACTTTCTTGTATATACACATTTAGAAATCTATATCAAGTTTCTTCAAATCATTAGCTTTACATAATGAAATTATTTAACTTTCTTCATCTTACTAAATATGACATAAAGCCATAACGGCAGTGTATTTGGAAAAAATTCATATATATACATTTAGGTATAAAAGCGAGTTTCTTGTATATACACAGTTAGAAATCTATATCAAGTTGCTTCAAATCGTAATCTTTGCATATTGAAGTTGATGAACTTTCTTCATCTTACTAAAGTTGACATAAAGCCATAACGGCAGTGCATTTGGAAAAATTCCACAATTTTACATTTAGGTATGAAACCGATTTTCTCGCATATACGTATATGGAAATCCATAGAAAAGTGCTTCAAATCATTAACTTTACATATTAAAGTTAATTAACTTTCTTCATCTTACCAAAGTTGACATAAAGACATAACGGCAGTGTATTTGAAAAATTTCATAATTATACCTTTAGGTTAAAATCGATTTTCTTGTATATGGACATTTAGAAATCCATATCAAGTTGCTTCAAATCATTAACTTCACTTTTTAAAGTTAATTAACTTTCTTCATCTTACTAAAGTTGATAAAAAACCATAACGGCCGTGCGTTTGGAAAAATTCCATAGTTTTACATTTAGGTATGAAACCGATTTTCTCCATTATACACATATGAAAATCTATAGAAAGTTGCTTCAAATCATAACCTTAACATATTAAAGTTATCCAAAATTCTTCATCTTACCAAAGTTGACATAAAGCCATAATGGTAGTGATTCGGAAAAATTTCATAATTATACATTTAGGCATAAAACAGATTTTCTTGTATATACATATTTAGAAATCCATATCAAGTTGCTTGAAAGCATTAACTTTACTTTTTAAAGTTAATTAACTTTCTTCATCTTACTAAAGTTGATATAAAACCATAACGGCCGTGCATTTGGAAAAATTCCATAATTTTACATATAGGTATAAAACCGATTTCCTTGCATATACACATTTAGAAATCCATATCAAGTTTTTTCAAATCATTAACTCTACATATGAAAGTTAATTAACTTTCTTCATCTTACTAAAGTTGACATTAATCCATAACGGCAGGGAATTTGAATAATTCCATAATTTATCATTTAGGTATAAAATCTACTTTCTTGTATATACACATTTAGAAATCTATATCAAGTTTCTTCAAATCATTAGCTTTACATAATGAAATTATTTAACTTTCTTCATCTTACTAAAGTTGACATAAAGCCATAACGGCAGTGTATTTGGAAAAAATTCATAATTATACATTTAGGTATAAAATCGATTTTCTTGTATATACACATTTAGAAATCCATATCAAGTTTTCTCAAATCATAAACTTTACATAATAATGTTCATTAAGGTTCTTCATCTAACTAAAGTTGACGCAAAGCCATAACGGCAGTGCATTTGAAAAAATTTCACAACTATACATTTAGGTATAAAACCGATTTTTTTGTATATACACATTTAGAAATGCATATCAAGTTGGTTCAAAGCATTAACTTTACTTTTTAAAGTTAATTAACTTTCTTCATCTTACTAAAGTTTATATAAAACCATAACGGCAGTGCATTTGGAATAATTCCATAATTTTACATTTAGGTATAAAACCGATTTCCTTGCATTTACACATTAAGAAATCCATATCAAGTTTCTTCAAATCATTAACTCTACATATTAAAGTTAATTAACTTTCTTCATCTTACTACAGTTGACATAAATCCATAACGGCAGTGAATTTGAATAATTCCATAATTTATCATTTAGGTATAAAATCTACTTTCTTGTATATACACATTTAGAAATCCATATCAAGTTTTCTCAAATCATAAACTTTACATAATAAAGTTCATTAAGGTTCTTCATCTAACTAAAGTTGACACAAAGCCATAACGGCAGTGCATTTGAAAAAATTTCACAATTTTACATTTAGGTATAAAACCGATTTTGTTGCATATACACATTAAGAAATGCATAGCAAGTTGCTTCAAATCATTAACTTTACATATTAAAGTTAATTAACTTTCTTCATCTTACTAAAGTTGACAGAAATCCACAACGGCAGTGCATTTGGAAAAATTCCATAATTTATCATTTAGGTATAAAATCTACTTTCTTGTATATACACATTTATAAATCCATATCAAGTTTTCTCAAATCATAAACTTTACATAATAAAGTTCATTAAGGTTCTTCATCTAACTAAAGTTGACACAAAGCCATAACGGCAGTGCATTTGAAAAAATTTCACAATTTTACATTTAGGTATAAAACCGATTTTGTTGCATATACACATTAAGAAATGCATAGCAAGTTGCTTCAAATCATAAACTTTACATATTAAAGTTAATTAACTTTCTTCATCTTACTAAAGTTGACAGAAATCCACAACGGCAGTGCATCTGGAAAAGTACCACAATTTTACATTTAGGTATAAAAACGATTTCTTTGCGTATACACATTAAGAAATCCATAACAAGTTGCTTCAAATCGTAATGTTCGCATATTAAAGTTGATTATCTTTCTTCATCTTACTAAAGTTGACATAAAGGCATAACGGCAGTGCATTTGGAAAAATTCGGCAATTTTATATTTAGGTAAGAAACTGATTTTCTCGCATTTACGTATATGGAAATACATAGAAAGGTGCTTCAAATCATTAACTTTACATATTAAAATTAATTAACTTTCTTCATCTTACCAAATTTGACATAAAGACATAACGGCAGTGTATTTGGAAAAATTTCACAATTATACATTTAGGTATAAAATCGAATTTCTTGTATATACACATATAGAAATCCATAGAAAGTTGCTTCAAATTATTAACTTTACATATTAAAGTCAATTAACTTTCTTCATTTTACTAAAGTGGACATAAAGCCATAACGGCAGTGCATTTGGAAAAATTCCACAATTTTACATTTAGGTATAAAACCGATTTTCTCGCATATAAACATATGAAAATCCATAACAAGTTGCTTCAAATTATTAAC
>NW_024394659.1:0-8159 GCF_016617805.1 Bactrocera tryoni
AACATAAGATTCTGCAGTTTTTCCAAATGCAGTGCCATCATTGAATACTCTAATAACGTGAAAATTTTAAATTAGCTTGTATTTGTGAAGTTATTTCTTTTACAAGCTACTCTCATATTGATTGCTCAACGTGTATATACAAACAACAAGAAAATCGATTTTGAACCAAAACATAAGATTCTGCAGTTTTTCCAAATGCAGTGCAGTTATTGCTTTGTGAATACTCTAATAACGTGAAAATTTTAAATTGGCTTGAATTTGTGAAGTTATTTTTTTGACAAGCTACTCTCATATTGATTGCTCAATGTGTATATACAAACAACAAGAAAATCGATTTTGAACCAAAACATAAGATTCTGCAGTTTTTCCAAAAGCAGTGCCGTTATTGCTTTGTGAATACTCTTATGACGTGAAAAAGATAAATTAGCTTGAATTTGTGAAGTTATTTTTTTTACAAGCTACTCTCATATTGATTGCTCAACGTGTATATACAAACAACAAGAAAATCGATTTTGAACCAAAACATAAGATTCTGCAGTTTTTCCAAATGTAGTGCCATCATTGAATACTCTAATAACGTGAAAAATTTAAATTAGCTTGAATTTGTGAAGTTTATTTTTCACGTAATTCTTATATCGATTGCTCAATGTGTATATACAAACAACAAGAAAATCGATTTTGAATCAAAACATAAGATTCTGCAGTTTTTCCAAATGCAGGGCCATCATTGAATACTCTAATAACGTGAAAATTTTAAATTAGCTTGTATTTGTGAAGTTATTTCTTTTACAAGCTACTCTCATATTGATTGCTCAACGTGTATATACAAACAACAAGAAAATCGATTTTGAACCAAAACGTAAGACTCTGCAGTTTTTCCAAACGCAGTGCCGTTATTGCTTGGTGAATACTCTAATAACGTGAAAAAGATAAATTATCTTGAATTTGTGAAGTTATTTTTTTACAAGCTACTCTCATATCGATTGCTCAATGTGTATATACAAACAACAAGAAAATCGATTTTGAACCAAAACATAAGATTCTGCAGTTTTTCCAAATGCAGTGCCATCATTGAATACTCTAATAACGTGAAAAATTTAAATTAGCTTGAATTTGTGAAGTTTATTTCTCACGTAATTCTTATGTCGATTGCTCAATGTGTATATACAAACAACAAGAAAATCGATTTTGAACCAAAACATAAGATTCTGCAGTTTTTCCAAATGCAGGGCCATCATTGAATACTCTAATAACGTGAAAATTTTAAATTAGCTTGTATTTGTGAAGTTATTTTTTTTACAAGCTACTCTCATATTGATTGCTCAACGTGTATATACAAACAACAAGAAAATCGATTTTGAACCAAAACGTAAGACTCTGCAGTTTTTCCAAACGCAGTGCCGTTATTGCTTGGTGAATACTCTAATAACGTGAAAAATTTAAATTAGCTTGTATTTGTGAAGTTATTTTTTTTTCACGCTATTCTCACATCGATTGCTCAATGTGTATATACAAACAACAAGTAAATCGATTTAGAATCAATGCATAAGATTCGGCAGTTTTTCCAAATGCAGTGCCGTTATTGCTTTGTGAATACTCTAATAACGTGAAAATTTTAAATTAGCTTGAATTTGTAAAGCTATTTTTTTTACAAGCTACTCTCATATTGATTGCTCAACGTGTATATACAAACAACAAGAAAATCGATTTTGAACCAAAACATAAGATTCTGCAGTTTTTCCAAAAGCAGTGCCATCATTGAATACTCTAATAACGTGAAAATTTTAAATTAGCTTGAATTTGTGAAGTTTATTTTTCACGTAATTCTTATATCGATTGCTCAGTGTGTATATACAAACAACAAGTACATCGATTTAGAATATATACTTAAGATTCTGCAGTTCTTCCAAATGCAGTACAGTTATTGCTGTATGAATACTCTAATAACGCGAAAAAGTTAAATTAGCTTGAATTTGTGAAGTTCGGTTTTTCACGCTATTCCCATATCGATTGCTCAATGTGTATATACAAACAACAAGAAAATCGATTTTGAACCAAAACATAAGATTCTGCAGTTTTTCCAAAAGCAGTGCCGTTATTGCTTTGGGAATATTCTAATAACGTGAAAAAGTTAAATTAGCTTGAATTTGTGAAGTTAGTTTTTTCACGCTATTCCCATATTGATTGCTCAATGTTTATATACAAACAACAAGAAAATCGATTTTGAACCAAAACATAAGATTCTGCAGTTTTTCCAAATGCAGTGCCATCATTGAATACTCTAATAACGTGAAAAATTTAAATTAGCTTGAATTTGTGAAGTTTATTTTTCACGTAATTCTTATATCAATTGCTCAATGTGTATATACAAACAACAAGAAAATCGATTTTGAACCAAAACATAAGATTCTGCAGTTTTTCCAAATGCAGTGCCATCATTGAATACTCTAATAACGTGAAAATTTTAAATTAGCTTGAATTTGTGAATTCAGTTTTTTCACTCTATTCTCATATCGATTGCTGACTGTGTATATACAAACAACAAGAAAATCGATTTTGAACCAAAACATAAGACTCTGCAGTGTTTCCAAACGCAGTGCCGTTATTGCTTTGTGAATACTCTAATAACGTGAAAATTTTAAATTAGCTTGAATTTGTGAAGTTATTTCTTTTACAAGCTACTCTCATATTGATTGCTCAACGTGTATATACAAACAACAAGAAAATCAATTTTGAACCAAAACATAAGACTCTGCAGTTTTTCCAAACGCAGTGCCGTTATTGCTTTGTGAATACTCTAATAACGTGAAAAATTTAAATTAGCTTGTATTTGTGAAGTTATTTTTTTTACAGGCTACTCTCATATTGATTGCTCAACGTGTATATACAAACAACAGGAAAATCGATTTTGAACCAAACAAATTTGTGAAGTTCGGTTTTTCACGCTATTCTCATATCGATTGCTCAATGTGTATATATAAACAACAAGAAAATCGATTTGGAACCAAAACATAACATTCTGCAGTTTTTCCAAAAGCAGTGCCGTTATTGCTTTGTGAATACTCTTATGACGTGAAAAGATAAATTGGCTTGAATTTGTGAAGTTATTTTTTTTACAAGCTACTCTCATATTGATTGCTCAACGTGTATATACAAAGAACAAGAAAATCGATTTTGAACCAAAACATAAGATTCTGCAGTTTTTCCAAATGCAGTGCCATCATTGAATACTCTAATAACGTGAAAAATTTAAATAAGCTTGAATTTGTGAAGTTTATTTTTCACGTAATTCTTATATCAATTGCTCAATGTGTATATACAAACAACAAGAAAATCGATTTTTAACCAAAACATAAGATTCTGCAGTTTTTCCAAATGCAGTGCCATCATTGAATACTCTAATAACGTGAATAAGTTAAATTAGCTTGAATTTGTGAAGTGCGTTTTTTCACGTTATTCTCATATCGTTTGCTCAATGTGTATATACAAACAACAAGAAAATCGATTTTGAACCAAAACATAAGATTCTGCAGTTTTTCCAAATGCAGTGACATCATTGAATACTCTAATAACGTGAAAAATTTAAATTAGCTTGAATTTGTGAAGTTTATTTTTTCACGTATTTCTTATATCGATTGCTCAATGTGTATATACAAACAACAAGAAATTCGATTTTGAACCAAAACATAAGACTTTCCAAATGCAGTGACGTCATGGGTTTATGAATACTCTAATAACGTGAATAAGTTAATGTGCGTTTTTTCACGCTATTCTCATATCGATTGCTCAATGTGTATATACAAACAACAAGAAAATCGATTTTGAACCAAGACATAAGATTCTGCAGTTTTTCCAAATACAGTGCCGTTATTGCTTTATAAATACTCTAATAAGGTGAATTAGTTAATTTAGCTTTAATTTATGAAGTTAGTTTTTTCACGCTATTCTCACATCGATTGTTCAATGTGTATATACAAACAACAAGAAAATCGATTTAGAATCAATGCAGAAGATTCTGCAGTTTTTCCAAATGCAGTGCCGTTATTGCTTTGTGAATACTCTTATGACGTGAAAAAGATAAATTGGCTTGTATTTGTGAAGTTATTTTTTTTACAAGCTACTCTCATATTGATTGCTCAACGTGTATATACAAACAACAAGAAAATCGATTTTGAACCAAAACATAAGATTCTGCAGTTTTTCCAAATGCAGTGCCATCATTGAATACTCTAATAACGTGAAAATTTTAAATTAGCTTGAATTTGTGAAGTTTATTTTTTCACGTAATTCTTATATCGATTGCTGACTGTGTATATACAAACAACAAGTACATCGATTTAGAATATATACTTAAGATTCTGCAGTTCTTCCAAATGCAGTACAGTTATTGCTGTATGAATAGTCTAATAACGCGAAAAAGTTAAATTAGCTTGAATTTGTGAAGTTCGGTTTTTCACGCTATTCCCATATCGATTGCTCAATGTGTATATACAAACAACAAGAAAATCGATTTTGAACCAAAACATAAGATTCTGCAGTTTTTCCAAAAGCAGTGCCGTTATTGCTTTGTGAATATTCTATTAACGTGAAAAAGTTAAATTAGCTTGAATTTGTGAAGTTAGTTTTTTCACGCTATTCTCATATCGATTGCCCAATGTTTATATATAAACAACAAGAAAATCTATTTTGAATCAAAACATGAGATTCTGCAGTTTTTCCAAATGCAGTGCAGTTATTGCTTTGTGAATCCCCTAATAACGTGAAGGAAATAAATTGGCTTGAATTTGTGAAGTTAGTTTTTTCACACAAGCCTCTTATCGATTGCTCAATGTGTATATACAAACAACAAGAAAATCGATTTTGAATCAAAACATAAGTTTCTGCAGTTTTTCCAAATGCAGTGCAGTTATTGCTTTGTGAATACTCTAATAACATGAAAATTTTAAATTAGCTTGTATTTGTGAAGTTATTTTTTTTACAAGCTACTCTCATATTGATTGCTCAACGTGTATCTACAAACAACAAGAAAATCGATTTTGAACCAAAACGTAAGACTCTGCAGTTTTTCCAAACGCAGTGCCGTTATTGCTCTGTGAATACTCTAATAACGTGAAAAATTTAAATTAGCTTGTATTTGTGAAGTTATTTTTTTTACAGGCTACTCTCATATTGATTGCTCAACGTGTATATACAAACAACAAGAAAATCGATTTTGAACCAAAACATAAGTTTCTGCAGTTTTTCCAAATGCAGTGCCATCATTGAATACTCTAATAACGTGAAAAATTTAAATTAGCTTGAATTTGTGAAGTTTACTTTTTCACGTAATTCTTATATCGATTGCTCAATGTGTATATACAAACAACAAGAAAATCGATTTTGAACCAAAACATAAGATTCTGCAGTTTTTCCAAAAGCAGTGCCGTTATTGCTTTGTGAATATTCTATTAACGTGAAAAAGTTAAATTAGCTTGAATTTGTGAAGTTAGTTTTTTCACGCTATTCTCATATCGATTGCTCAATGTTTACATACAAACAACAAGAAAATCTATTTTGAACCAAAACATAAGATTCTGCAGTTTGTCCAAATGCAGTGCAGTTATTGCTTTGTGAATCCTCTAATAACGTGAAGGAAATAAATTGGCTTGAATTTGTGAAGTAATTTTTGAAACAAGCTACTCTCATATTGATTGCTCAATGTGTATATACAAACAACAAGAAAATCGATTTTGAACCAAAACATAAGATTCTGCAGTTTTTCCAAATGCAGTGTCGTCATTGCTTTATGAGTACGCTAATAACGTGAAAAAATTTAAATTAGCTTGTATTTGTGAAGTACGTTTTTTCACGCTTTTCTCATATCGATTGCTCAATGTGTATATACAAACAACAAGAAAATCGATTTTGAACCAAAACATAAGATTCTGCAGTTTTTCCAAATGCAGTGCCATCATTGAATACTCTAATAACGTGAAAATTTTAAATTAGCTTGAATTTGTGAAGTCAGTTTTTTCACTCTATTCTCATATCGATTGCTGACTGTGTATATACAAACAACAAGAAAATCGATTTTGAACCAAAACATAAGACTCTGCAGTGTTTCCAAACGCAGTGCCGTTATTGCTTTGTGAATACTCTAATAACGTGAAAAATTTAAATTAGCTTGTATTTGTGAAGTTATTTTTTTTACAAGCTACTCTCATATTGTTTGCTCAACGTGTATATACAAACAACAAGAAAATCGATTTTGAACCAAAACATAAGATTCTGCAGTTTTTCCAAATGCAGTGCCGTTATTGCTTTGTGAATACTCTAATAACGTGAAAATTTTAAATTAGCTTGAATTTGTGAAGTTCGGTTTTTCACGCTATTCTCATATCGATTGCTCAATGTGTATATATAAACAACAAGAAAATCGATTTGGAACCAAAACATAACATTCTGCAGTTTTTCCAAAAGCAGTGCCGTTATTGCTTTGTGAATACTCTTATTACGTGAAAAAGATAAATTGGCTTGAATTTGTGAAGTTATTTTTTTTACAAGCTACTCTCATATTGATTGCTCAACGTGTATATACAAACAACAAGAAAATCGATTTTGAACCAAAACATAAGATTCTGCAGTTTTCCAAATGCAGTGCCATCATTGAATACTCTAATAACGTGAATAAGTTAAATTAGCTTGAATTTGTGAAGTGCGTTTTTTCACGCTATTCTCATATCGATTGCTCAATGTGTATATATAAACAACAAGAAAATCGATTTTGAACCAAAACATAAGATTCTGCAGTTTTTCCAAATGCAGTGCCATCATTGAATACTCTAATAACGTGAATAAGTTAAATTAGCTTGAATTTGTGAAGTTTATTTTTCACGTAATTCTTATATCAATTGCTCAATGTGTATATACAAACAACAAGAAAATCGATTTTTAACCAAAACATAAGATTCTGCAGTTTTTCCAAATGCAGTGCCATCATTGAATACTCTAATAACGTGAATAAGTTAAATTAGCTTGAATTTGTGAAGTGCGTTTTTTCACGTAATTCTTATATCGATTGCTCAATGTGTATATACAAACAACAAGAAAATCGATTTTGAACCAAAACATAAGATTCTGCAGTTTTTCCAAATGCAGGGCCATCATTGAATACTCTAATAACGTGAAAATTTTAAATTAGCTTGTATTTGTGAAGTTATATCTTTTACAAGCTACTTTCATATTGATTGCTCAACGTGTATATACAAACAACAAGAAAATCGATTTTGAACCAAAACATAAGATTCTGCAGTTTTTCCAAATGTAGTGCCATCAGTGAATACTCTAATAACGTGAAAAATTTAAATTAGCTTGAATTTGTGAAGTTTATTTTTCACGTAATTCTTATATCGATTGCTCAATGATACACATTTGAATTTTGAACCAAAACATAAGATTCTGCAGTTTTTCCAAATGCAGGGCCATCATTGAATACTCTAATAACGTGAAAATTTTAAATTAGCTTGTATTTGTGAAGTTATTTCTTTTACAAGCTACTCTCATATTGATTGCTCAACGTGTATATACAAACAACAAGAAAATCGATTTTGACCCAAAACATAAGATTCTGCAGTTTTTCCAAATGCAGTGCCATCATTGAATACTCTAATAACGTGAATAAGTTAAATTAGCTTGAATTTGTGAAGTGCGTTTTTTCACGCTATTCTCATATCGATTGCTCAATGTGTATATACAAACAACAAGAAAATCGATTTTGAACCAAAACATAAGACTCTGCAGTTTTTCCAAATGCAGTGCCGTTATTGCTTTGTGAATACTCTAATAACATGAAAATTTTAAATTAGCTTGTATTTGTGAAGTTATTTTTTTTACAAGCTACTCTCATATTGATTGCTCAACGTGTATATACAAACAACAAGAAAATCGATTTTGAACCAAAACATAAGATTCTGCAGTTTTTCCAAATGCAGTGCCATCATTGAATACTCTAATGACGTGAAAAAGATAAATTAGCTTGAATTTGTGAAGTTATTTTTTTTACAAGCTACTTTCATATTGATTGCTCAACGTGTATATACAAACAACAGGAAAATCGATTTTGAACCAAAACATAAGATTCTGCAGTTTTTCCAAATGCAGTGCCATCATTGAATACTCTA
>NW_024394660.1:0-6141 GCF_016617805.1 Bactrocera tryoni
CCATAATCTTATATTTAGGTATAAAGTCGATTATCTTGAACATTTACATTTAGGCATCGATTCTGAGTTAGTTCAAATCATTAATTTGACATATTTGTGTTAATTACCCTTCTTCATCTTACTGAAGTCGACATAAAGCCATAACGGCAGTGCATAAAGAAGAATTCCATAATCCTATATTTAGGTATAAAGTAGATTTTCTTGAATATATACACCTAGTTCTCGATATTGAGTTGCTTCGAATCATTAGTTTAACATATTTGCGTTACTTAACCTTCTTCATTTTAATAAAGTTGACATAAAGCCATAACGGCAGTAAATTTGGAAAAATTCCATAATATTATATTTAGGCATAAATCCGATTTTCATGAATATACACATTTAGTTCTCGATATTGAGTTGATTCAAATCATTAATTTAACATATTTGAGTTAGTTACCCTTCTTCATCTTAATGAAGCTGACATAAAGCCATAACGGCAGTGCATATAGAAGAATTCCATAATCTTTTATTTAGGTATAAGGTAGATTTTCATGAATATACACATTTAGTTCTCGATATTGAGTTGATTCAAATCATTAATTTGACATATTTGAGTTAATTACCCTTCTTCATCTTAACGAAGTTGACATAAAGCCATAACGGCAGAGCATGTAGAAGAATTCCATAATCTTATATTTAGGTATAAAGTAGATTTTCTTGAATATACACACTTAGTTCTCGATATTGAGTTGCTTCAAATCATTAGTTTAACATATTTGCGTAACTTAACCTTCTTCATTTTAATGAAGTTTACCTAAAGCCATAACGACAATGCATATAGAAGAATTTCATAACCTTATATTTAGATATAAAGTCGATTTGCTTGAATATACATATAAATTTCTCGATATTGAGTTGCTTCAAATCATTAGTTTGACGTATTTGAGTTAATTAACCTTCTTCATCTTAATGAAGTTGACATAAAGCCATAACGGCAGCAAATTTGGAAAAATTCCACAATATTATATTTAGGCATAAATCCGATTTTCTTGAATATACACAATTTGTGCTCGATATTGAGTTGATTCAATTCATTAATTTAACATATTTAAGTAAATTACCCTTCTTCATCTTACTGAAGTGGACATAAAGCCATAACGGCAGTGCATTTGGAAGAATTCCACAATCTTATATTTAGACAAAAAGTCAATTTTCTTGTATATACACATTCAGGAATCGATATTGAGTTGCTTCAAATCATTAGTTTAACAAATTTAACTAATTAACCTTCTTCATCTTACTGAAGTGGACATCAAGCCATAACGGCAGTGCATTTGGAAGAATTCCACAATCTCATATTAAGGTATAAAGCCGATTTTCTTGTATATACACATTTAGAAACCGATATTGAGTTGCTTCAAACCATTAGTTTAACATATTAAAGTAAATTAACCTTCTTCATCTTACTGAAGTTGACATAAAGCCATAACGGCAGTGCGTTTGGAAGAATTCCACAATTTTATATTTAAACACAAAGTCGATTTTCTTGTATATACACATTTAAGAATCGATATTGAGTTGCTTCAAATCATTAGTTTAACATATTTAAGTTAATTAACCTTCTTCATCTTACTGTAGTTGACATAAAGCCATAACGGCAGTGCATTTGGATAAATTCCACAATCTAATATTTAGATAAAAAGTTGATTTTCTGGTATATACCCATTTAGGAATCGATAATGAGTTGCTTCAAATCGTTAGTTTAACATATTTAAGTTAATTGACCTTCTTCATCTTACTGAAGTGGACATAAAGCCATAACGGCAGTGCATTTGGAAGAAGTCCACAATGTTATGTTAAGGTATAAAGTCAATTTTCTTGTATATACACATTTAGCAATCGATATTGAGTTGCTTCAAATCATTTACTTCACTTACTTAAGTTAATTAACCTTCTTCATCTTACTGAAGTGGAAATAAAGCCATAACGGCAGCGCATTTGGAAGAATTCCACAATCCTATAGTCAGATATAAAGTCGATTTTCTTGTATATACACATTAAGAAATCGATATTGAGTTGCTTCAAATCGTTAGTTTAACATATTGAAGTTAACTTACCTTCTTTATCTTACTGAACTGGACATAAGGCCATAAAGGCAGTGCATTTGGAAGAATTCCACAATCTTATATTAAGATAGAAAGTCGATTTTCTTGTACATACACATTTAGGAATAAATATTGAGTTGCCTCAAATCGTTAGTTTAACATATTGAGTTGACTAACCTTTTTTATCTTACTGAACTGGACAAAAAGCCATAACGGCGGTGCATTTGGAAGAATTTCACAATCTTATATTAAGGTAGAAAGTCGATTTTCTTGTATATACACTATAAGCAATCGATATTGAGTTGCTTCAAATTAATTACTCCACTTATTTAAGTTAATTAACCTTCTTCATCTTACTGAACTGGACATAAAACCATAACGGCAGTGCATTTGGAAGAATTCCACAATCTCATATTGAGGTATAAAGTCGAGTTTCTTGTATATAAACATTTAGCAATCGATATTGAGTTGCTTCAAATCGTTAGTTTAACATATTGAAGTTAACTTACCTTCTTTATCTTACTGAACTGGACATAAGGCCATAACGGCAGTGCATATAGAAGAATTTCGTAACCTTATATTTAGGTATAAGGTCGATTTTCTTGAATAGACACATTTTGGAATCGATATTGAGTTGCTTCAAATCGTTAGTTTAACATATTTGCGTTACTTAACCTTCTTCATCTTAATGAAGTTGACATAAAGCCATAACGGCAGTAAATTTGGAAAAATTCCACAATATTATATTTAGGCATAAATCCGATTTTCTTGAATATACACATTTAGTTCTCGATATTGAGTTGATTCAAATCATTAATTTAACATATTTAAGTTAATTACCTTTCTTCATCTTACTGAAGTCGACATAAGGCCATAACGGCAGTGCATATGGAAGAATTTCATAACCTTATATTTAGGTATAAGGTCGATTTTCTTGAATAAACACATTTAGGAATCGATATTGAGTTGCTTCAAATCATTAGTTTAACATATTTGCGTTACTTAACCTTCTTCATCTTACTGAAGTTTACCTAAAGCCATAACGACAATGCATTTAGAAGAAATCCATAATCTTATATTTAGATATGAAGTCGATTTTCTTTAATATACACATTTAGTTCTCGATATTGAGTTGATTCAAATCATTAATTAACATATTTAAGTTAATTACCCTTCTTCATCTTACTGAAGTCGACATAAGGCCATACTGAACTGGACATAAGGCCATAACGGCAGTGCATATAGAAGAATTTCATAACCTTATATTTAGGTATAAGGTCGATTTTCTTGAATAGACACATTTAGGAATCGATATTGAGTTGCTTCAAATCATTAGTTTAACATATTTGCAATACTTAACCTTCTTCATCTTAATGAAGTTTACCTAAAGCCATAACGACAATGCATATAGAAGAATTCCATAATCTTATATTTAGATATGAAGTCGATTTTCTTTAGTATAGACATTTAGTTCTCGATATTGAGTTGATTCAATTCATTAACTTAACATATTTGAGTTAGTCACCCTTCTTCATCTTAATGAAGCGGACATAAGGCCATAACGGCAGTGCATATAGAAGAATTTCATAACCTTATATTTAGGTATAAAGTCGATTTTCTTGAATATGCACATTTAGTTCTCGTTATTGAGTTGCTTCAAATCATTAGTTTGACATATTTGAGTTAATTAACCTTCTTCATCTTACTGAAGTTGACATAAAACCATAACGGTAATGCATTTAGAAAAATTTCATCATTTTATATTTAGGCATAAATCCGATTTTCTTGAATAGACACATTTCGGAATCGATATTGAGTTGCTTCAAATCATTAGTTTAACATATTTGCGTTACTTAACCTTCTTCATCTTACTGAAGTTTACCTAAAGCCATAACGACAATGCATATAGAAGAATTCCATAATCTTATATTTAGATATGAAGTCGACTTTCTTTAATATACACATTTAGTTCTCGATATTGATTTGATTCAAATCATTAATTTAACATATTTAAGTAAATTACCCTTCTTCATCTTACTGAAGTCGACATAAGGCTATAACGTCAGTCCATATAGAAGAATTTCATAACCTTATATTTAGGTATAAGGTCGATTTTCTTGAATAGACACATTTTGGAATCGATATTGAGTTGCTTCAAATCATTAGTTTAACATATTTGCGTTACTTAACCTTCTTCATCTTAATGAAGTTTACCTAAAGCCATAACGACAATGCATATTGAAGAATTCCATAATCTTATATTTAGATATGAAGTCGATTTTCTTTAATATACACATTTAGTTCTCGATATTGAGTGCATTAAAATCATTAGTTTAACATATTTAAGTTAATTACCCTTCTTCATCTTACTGAAGTCGACATAAATACATAACGGCAGTGCATATAGAAGAATTTCATAACCTTATATTTAGGTATAAAGTCGATTTTCTTGAATAGACACATTTAGGAATCGATATTGAGTTGCTTCAAATCATTAGTTTGACATATTTGAGTTCATTAACCTTCTTCATCTTAATGAAGTTGACCTAAAGCCATAACGACAATGCATATAGAAGAATTCCATAATCTTATATTTAGATATGAAGTCGATTTTCTTTGATATGCACATTTAGGAATCGATATTAAGTTGCTTCAAATCATTAGTATAACATATTTGCGTTACTTAACCTTCTTCATCTTAATGAAGTTACATAAAGCCATAACGGCAGTAAATTTGGAAAAATTTCTTAATATTATATTTAGGCATAAATCCGATTTTCTTGAATATACACATTTAGTTCACGATATTGAGTTGATTCAAATCATTAATTTAACATATTTAAGTTAATTACTCTTCTTCATCTTACTGAAGTCGACATAAGGCCATAACGGCAGTGCATATAAAAGAATTCCATAATCTTATATTTTGGTAAAAGGTCGATTTTCTTGAATATACACATTAAGTTCTCGATATTGAGTTGCTTCAAATCATTACTTTGACGTATTTGAGTTCATTAACCTTCTTCATCTTACTGAAGTTGACATAAAGCCATAACGGCAATGCATTTGGAAGAATTCCATAATATTATATTTAGGTATAAATTCGATTTTCGTGAATAGACACATTTAGGAATCGATATTTATTTTTTTCAAGTCATTAGTTTAATATATTTGAGTTACTTATTCTTCTTCATCTTAATGAAGTTCACATAGAGCAGTGCATATAGAAGAATTCCATAATCTTATATTTAGGTATAAAGTCGATTATCTTGAACATTTACATTTAGGCATCGATTCTGAGTTAGTTCAAATCATTAATTTGACATATTTGAGTTAATTACCCTTCTTCATCTTACTGAAGTCGACATAAAGCCATAACGGCAGTGCATAAAGAAGAATTCCATAATCCTATATTTAGGTATAAAGTAGATTTTCTTGAATATACACACCTAGTTCTCGATATTGAGTTGCTTCGAATCATTAGTTTAACATATTTGCGTTACTTAACCTTCTTCATTTTAATGAAGTTGACATAAAGCCATAACGGCAGTAAATTTGGAAAAATTCCATAATATTATATTTGGGCATAAATCCGATTTTCATGAATATACACATTTAGTTCTCGATATTGAGTTGATTCAAATCATTAATTTAACATATTTGAGTTAGTTACCCTTCTTCATCTTAATGAAGCTGACATAAAGCCATAACGGCAGTGCATATAGAAGAATTCCATAATCTTTTATTTAGGTATAAGGTAGATTTTCTTTAATATACACTTTTAGGCATCGATTCTGAGTTAGTTCAAATCATTAATTTGACATATTTGAGTTAATTACCCTTCTTCATCTTACTGAAGTCGACATAAAGCCATAACGGCAGAGCATGTAGAAGAATTCCATAATCTTATATTTAG
This sequence comes from Bactrocera tryoni, assembly GCF_016617805.1. Taxonomy (NCBI): domain Eukaryota; kingdom Metazoa; phylum Arthropoda; class Insecta; order Diptera; family Tephritidae; genus Bactrocera; species Bactrocera tryoni. The sequence continues at coordinate 6,004 of NW_024394660.1, forward strand.
GTATAAAGTCGATTTGCTTGAATAGACACATTTAGGAATCGATATTGAGTTGCTTCAAATCATTAGTTTGACGTATTTGAGTTCATTAACCTTCTTCATCTTAATGAAGTTGACCTAAAGCCATAACGACAATGCATA
>NW_024394661.1:0-2835 GCF_016617805.1 Bactrocera tryoni
GAAGAATTCGACAATCTTATATTCAGGTATAAAGTCGATTTTCTTGTATATACACATTTAGCAGTCGATATTGAGTTGCTTCAAATAATTAACATCAAATATTTAAGTTAATTAGCCTTCTTCATCTTGTTGAAGTTGACATAAAGCCATAACGGCAGTGCATTTGGAAGAATTGGACAATCTTATATTTAGGTATAAAGTCGATTTTCTTGTATATACACATTCAGCAGTCGGAATTGAGTTGCTTCAAATCAATATCAAATATTTGAGTTAATTAGCCTTCTACATCTTCCTGAAGTTGACATAAAGCCATAACGGCAGTGCATTTGGAAGAATTCGACCACCTTATATTCAGGTATAAAGTCGATTTTCTTGTATATACACATTTAGTAGTCGATATTGAGTTGCGTCAAATCATTAACATCAAATATTTGAGTTAATTAGCCTTCTTCATCTTCCTGAAGTTGACATAAAGCCATAACGGCAGTGCATTTGGAAGAATTCGACCACCTTATATTCAGGTATAAAGTCGATTTTCTTGTATATACACATTTAGTAGTCGATATTGAGTTGCATCAAATCATTAACATCAAATATTTGAGTTAATTAGCCTTCCTCATCTTCCTGAAGTTGACATAAAGCCATAACGGCAGTGCATTTGGAAGATTTCGACAATTTTGTATTCAGGTATAAAGTCGATTTTCTTGTATATACACATTTAGCAGTCGATATTGAGTTGCTTCAAATCATTAACATCAAATATTTAAGTAAATTAACCTTCTTCATTTTACTGAAGTTGATATAAAGCCATAACGGCAGTGCATTTGGAAGAATTCGACAATCTTATATTTATATACATATTTAGCAATCGACACTGATTTGCTTTAAATCATTAATGTAACTTATTTAAGTTAACTAGCCTCCTTCATCTTACCGAAGTTGACATATTTTGTATTCAGGTATAAAGTCGATTTTCTTGTATATACACATTTAGTAGTCGATATTGAGTTGCTTTAAGTCATTAATTTGGCAAACTTAAGTTAACTAACCTTCTTCATCTTACCGAAGTTGACGTAAAGCCATAACGGCAGTGCATTTGGAGGAATTCGACCACCTTATATTCAGGTATAAAGTCGATTTTCTTGTATATGCACATTTAGCAGTCAATATTGAGTTGCTTCTAATCATTAGCATCAAATATTTCAGTTAATTAACCTTCTTCATTTTACTGAAGTTGACATAAAGTCATAACGGCAGTGCATTTGGAAAAATTCGACAATCTTATATTCAGGTACAAGGTCGATTTTCTTGCATATACTTATTTAGTAGTCGATATTGCGTTGCCTCAAATCACTAATTTAACATATTTAAGTTAATTAACCTTCTATATCTCACTGAAGTTGACATAAAGCCATTAGAGCAGTGTCTTTGGAAGAATTAGACAACCTAACATTCAGGTATAAAAGAGATTTTCTTGTATATACACATTTAGCAGTCAATATTGAGTTGCTTCAAATCATTGACATCAAATATTTGAGATATTTAACCTTTTTCATCTTGCTGAAGTTGACCTAAAGCCATAACGGCAGTGCTTTTGAGAGAATTCCACAATCTTATATTCAGGTATAAAATCGATTTTCTTGTATATACACATTTAGTAGTCGACATTGTGTTGCCTTAAATCAGTAACGTAACTTATTTAAGTTAACTAGCCTCCTTCATATTACCGAAGTTGACATAAAGCCATAACGGCAGTGCATTTGGAAGAAATCGACAATCTTATATTCCGGTATAAAGTCGATTTTCTTGCATATACACATTTAGCAGTCGATATTGAGTTGCTTTAAATCATTAACATCAAATACTATTTAAGATAATTAACCTTCTTCATCTTGCCGAAGTTGACATAACGACATAACGGCAGTGCATTTGGAAAAATTCGACAACTTTATATTCAGGTATAAAGTCGATTTTCTTGTATGTACTCATTTAGCAGTCGATATTGAGTTGCTTCAAATCACTAATTTAACATATTTAAGTTAACTAACCTTCTTCATCTTACCGAAGTTGTCGTAAAGCCATAACGGCAGTGCATTTGGGAGAATTCGACCACCTTATATTCAGGTATAAAGTCGATTTTCTTGTATATACACATTTAGCAGTCAATATTGAGTTGCTCTAATCATTAACATCAAATATTTTAGACAATTATCCTTCTTCATCTTACCGAAGTTGACGTGAAGCCATAACGGCAGTGAATTTGGGAGAATTCGACAATCTTATATTCAGGTATAAAGTCGATTTTCTTGTATATACACATTTAGCAGTCGATATTGAGTTGCTTCAAATCATTAACATCAAATATTTAAGTTAATTAGCTTCCTTCATCTTACCGAAGTTGACATAAAGCCATAACGGCAGTGCGTTTGAAGAATTCGGCAATCTTATATTCAGGTATAAAGTCGATTTTCTTGTATATACACATTTGGCGGTCGGTATTGAGTTGCTTCAAATCATTAACATCAAATATTTAAGTTATATAGCCTTCTGCATCTTATCGAAGTTGACATAAAGCCATAACCGCAGTGCATTTTGAAGAATTCGACAATTTTATGTTCAGGTATAAAGTGTATTTTCTTGTATATACACATTCAGCTGTCGATATTGAGTTACTTCAAATCATTAACATCAAATATTAAAGTTTATTAGCCTTCTTCATCTTAGCGAAGTTGACATAAAGCCATAACGGCAGTGCATTTGGAAGAATTCGACAATCTTATATTCAAGTATAAAGTCGATTTTCTTGTATATACACATTCAGCAGTCGATATTGAG
>NW_024394662.1:0-1782 GCF_016617805.1 Bactrocera tryoni
ATAACGCCATAACGGGAGTGCATTTTGAAGAATTCCACAATCCTATATTAAGGTATAAAGTCGATTTTTTTATATATTCACATTTAGCAATCGATATTGAGTTGCTTCAAATCACTAGTTTAACATATTTAAGTTCTCATACCGTCTTAATCTTACTGAAGTAGACATAAAGCCATAACGGCAGTGAATGTGGAAGACTTCCACAATCCTATTTTAAGGTATAAAGGCGATTTTCTTGTATATATACATTTAGCAATCGATATTGAATTGCTTCGAATCATTTGTTTAACATAATTAAGTTCACTTACGTTCTTCATCTTACTGAAGTGGACATAAAGCCATAACGGCAGTGCATTTGGAAGAATTCCACAATCTTATATTAAGGTATAAAGTCGATTTTCTTGTATATACACATCTAGCAATCGATATTGAGTTGCCTCGAATCATTAGTTTAACATATTTACGTTCACTTACCTTCTTCATCTTACTGAAGTGGACATAAAGCCATAACGACAGTGAATGTGGAAGACTTCCACAATCCCATTTTAAGGTATAAAGTCGATTTTCTTGTATATACACATTTAGCAATCGATATTGAGTTGCTTCGAATCATTAGTTTAACATATTGAAGTTCTCTTACCTTCTTCATCTTACTGAAGCAGACATAACGCCATAACGGCAGTGCATTTGGAAGAATTCCACAATCTTATATCAAGGTATAAAGTCAGTTTTCTTGTATATACACATTTAGCAATCGATATTGAGTTGCTCCGAATCATTAGTTTAACATATTTAAGTTCACTTACCTTCTTCATCTTACTGAAGTGGACATAAAGCCATAACGGCAGTGAATGTGGAAGAATTCCATAATCCTATATTAAGGTATAAATTCGATTTTCTTGTATATACACATTTAGCAATCGAATCATTAGTTTAACATATTTACGTTCACTTACCTTCTTCATCTTACTGAAGTGTACATAAAGCCATAACGGCAGTGCATGTGGAAGACTTCCACATACTTATATTAAGGTATAAAGTCGATTTTCTTGTATATACACATTTAGCAATCGATATTGAGTTGCTTCGAATCATTAGTTTAACATATTTACGTTCACTTACCTTCTTCATCTTAATGAAGTGGACATAAAGCCATAACGGCAGTGAATGTGGAAGACTTTCACAATCCTATTTTAAGTTATAAAGTCGATTTTCTTGTATATACACATTTAGCAATCGATATTGAGTTGCTGCGAATCATTAGTTTAACATATTTACGTTCACTTACCTTCTTCATCTTACTGAAGTGGACATAAAGCCATAATGGCAGTGAATGTGGAAGACTTCCACAATCCTATTTTAAGGTATAAAGGCGATTTTTTTGTATATACACATTTAGCAATCGATATTGAGTTGCTTCGAATCATTAGTTTAACATATTTAAGTTCTCTTACCTTTTTCATCTAACTGAAGTAGACACAGCGCCATAACGGCAGTGCATTTGGAAGAATTCCACAATCCTATTTTATGGTATAAAGTCGATTTTCTTGTACATATATTCACATTTAGCAATCGATATTGAGTTGCTTAAAATCATTAGTTTAACATATTGAAGTTCTCTTACCTTCATCTTACTGAAGCAGACATAACGCCATAACGGCAGTGCATTTGGAAGAATACCACAATCTTATATTAAGGCATAAAGTCGATTTTCTTATATATACACATTTAGCAATCGATATTGAGTTGCTGCGAATCATTAGTTTAACATATTTACGTTCA
>NW_024394663.1:0-2819 GCF_016617805.1 Bactrocera tryoni
CATAACGGCACTACATTTGGAAGAATTCGGCAATCTTATAATCAGGTATAAAGCCGATTTTCTTGTATATATACATTTAAAAATCGATATTGAGTTGCTTCAAATCAATACTTTAACATATTTAAGTTAATTAACCTTCTTCATCTTACTTATGTTGACATAAATCCATAACGGCACTGCATTCGGTAGAATTCGACAATCTTATATTCAGGTATTAAGTCGATTTTCTTGTATGTATACATTTAAAAATCGATATTGAGTTACTTCAAATCATTACTTTAACATATTTAAATTAATTAACCTTCTTCATCTTACTGAAGTTGACATAAAGCCATAACGGCACTGCAATTGGAAGAATTCGACAAACTTATATTCAGGTATAAAGTCGATTTTCTTGTATATACACACTAAGCAGTCGATATTGAGTTGCTTCAAATCATTACTTTAACATATTTAAGTTAATTAAAATTCTTCATCTTACTGAAATTGGCATAAAGCCATAACGGCACTGCAATTGGAAGAATTCGACAATCTTATATTCAGATATTAAGTCGATTTTCTTGTATGTATACATTTAAAAATCGATATTGAGTTACTTCAAATCATTACTTTTACATATTTAAGTTAATTAACCTTCTTCATCTTACTGAAGTTGACATAAAGCCGTAACGGCACTGCATTCGGAAGAATTCGACAATCTTATATTCAGGTATTAAGTCGATTTTCTTGTATGTATACATTTAAAAATCGATATTGAGTTACTTCAAATCAATACTTTAACATATTTAAGTTAATTAGCCTTCTTCATCTTACCGAAGTTGACATAAAGCCATAACGGCCGTGCTTTTGGAAGAATTCGTCAATCTTGTGTTCAGGCATAAAGTCGATTTTTTTGTATATACACATTTAGCCGTCGATATTGAGTTGCCTTAAATAATTAGCTTCACTAATTTAAGTTAATTAATCTTCTTCATCTTACCGAAGTTGACATAAAGCCATAACGGCAGTGCATTTTCAAGAATTCGACAATCTTGTATTCAGGTATAAAGTCGATTTTCTTGTATATACACATTTAGCAGTCGATATTGAGTTGCTTTCAATCATTAGTTTAACATATTTAAGTAAATTAGCCTTCTTCAGCTTACCGAAGTTGACGTAAAGACATAACGGTAGTGCATTTGCAAGAATTCGACCATCTTATATTCAGGTATAAAGTCGATTTTCTTGTATATACACATTTAGCAGTCGATATTGAGTTGCTTTCAATCATTAGTTTAACATATTTAAGTAAATTAGCCTTCTTCAGCTTACCGAAGTTGACATAAAGCCATAACGGCAGTGAATTTGCAAGAATTCGACAATCTTATATTCAGGTATAAAGTCGATTTTCTTCTATATTCACATTTAGCAGTCGATATTGAGTTGCTTCAAATCAATAACATCAAATATTTAAGATTATTAGCCTCATTCATTTTACCGAAGTTGACGTAAAGCCGTAACGGCAGTACATTTATAAGAATCCAACAATCTCATATTCAGGTATAAATTCGACTTTCTTGTATATACACATTTAGAAGTCGAAACTGAGTTGCTTTAAATCATTAGCTTAACATATTTAAGTTAATTAGCCTTCTTCAGCTTACCGAAGTTGACATAAAGCCATAACGGCAGTGCATTTGCAAGAATTCGACAATCTTATGTTCAGGTATAAAGTCGATTTTCTTGTACATGTTCACTTAGCAGACGATATTGAGTTGCTTCAAATCATTAACTTCTAATATTTAAGTTAATTAGCTTCTTTCATCTTATCGAAGTTGACATAAAGCCATAACGGCAGGGCATTTGGAAAAATTAGACAATCTTATGTTCAGGTATAAAGTCGATTTTCTTGTATATACACATTTAGCAGTCGATATTGAGTGGCTTCAAATCATTAACATCAAATATTTAAGTTAATTAACCTTCTTCATCTAACCGAAGTTGACATAAAGCCATAACGGCAGTGCATTTAGAAGAGATCAACAATCTTATATTCAGGTAAAAAGTCGATTTTCTTGTATATACACACTTAGCAGTCGATACTGAGTTTCCTAAAATCATAAGCCGCACACATTTAATAACATTAACCTTCTTCATCTTACCGAAGCTGACATTAATCCATAACGGCGGTGCTTTTGGAAGAATTCGACAATCCTATATTCAGGTATAAAGTCGATTTTCTTGTATATACACATTTAGCAGTCGATATTGAGTTGCTTGAAATCATTAGTTTAACATATTTAAGTTAATTAGCCTTCTTCAGCTTACCGAAGTTGACATAGAACAAGAATTCGATATTGAGTTGCGTTAAATCATTAGTTTAACATATTTAAGTTAATTAGCCTTCTTCAGCTTACCGAAGTTGACATAAAGCTATAACGGCAGTGCATTTGCAAGAATTCGACAATCTTATGTTCAGGTATAAAGTCGATTTTCTTGTACATGTTCACTTAGCAGACGATATTGAGTTGCTTCAAATCATTAACTTCTAATATTTAACTTAATTAGCTTATTTCATCTTATCGAAGTTGAGATAAAGCCATAACGGCAGGGCATTTGGAAGAATTCGACAATCTTATGTTCAGTTAAAAAGTCGATTTTCTTGTATATACACATTTAGCAGTCGATATTGAGTGGCTACAAATCATTAACATCAAATATTTAAGTTAATTAACCTTATTCATCTAACCGAAGTTGACATAAAGCCATAACGGCAGTGCATTTAGAAGAGATCAACAATCTTATATTCAGGTATAAAGTCGATTTTCTTGTATATACAC
>NW_024394664.1:0-13933 GCF_016617805.1 Bactrocera tryoni
AATAACTTTCTTCATTTTACCGTAATTGGCATAAAAACAAAACGGCTGTGCATTTGGAAAATTCCAGAATTTGGCATAAAACCAAAACGACAGTGCAGTTGGGAAATTCCAGAATTTCACATTTAGGTATAAAACTGACTTTCTTGCATGTACACATCTAGCAAACCATATCAAGTTGCTTCAAATTATTAAATTCCCATATTCAAGCTAAATAACTTTCTTCATTTTACCGAAATTGGCATAAAGCCAAAACGGCAGTGCATTTGGAAAATTCCAGAATTTCACATATAGGTATAAAACTGACTTTCTTGCATAAACACTTTAAGAAATACTTATAAAGTTGCTCCAAATCATTAAATTCCCATATTCAAGTTAATTAACTTTCTTCATTTTATCGAATTTGGCATAAAGCCAAAACGGCAGTGCATTTGGAAAATTCCAGAATTTCACATTTAGGTATAAAACTAACTTTCTTGCATGTACATTTAGAAATCCATATCAAGGTGCTTCAAATTATTAAATTCCCATATTCAAGTTAATTAACTTTCTTCATTTTACCGAAATGGCAGTGCATTTGGAAAATTCCAGAATTTCACATTTAGGTATAAAACTGACTTTCTTGCATGAAAACTTTTAGAAACACATTTAGAAATCCATATCAAGTTGCCTCAAATCATTAGCTTCACATATTAAAGTTTATTAACCTTCTTCATCTTACCGAAATTGGCACAAAGCCAAAACGGCAGTGCATTTGGAAAATTCCAAAATTTTACATTTAGGTAAAAAACTGACATTCTTGCATGTACACTTTTATTAAATTCACATATTAAAGTTAATTAACCTTCTTCATCTTACCGAAATTGGCATAAAGCCAAAATGGCAGTGCATTTAGAAAATTCCAGAATTTTACATTTAGGTATAGAACTGACTTTCTTGAGTATACACATCTAGAAATCCATATCGAGTTGCTTCAAATTATTAAATTCCCATATTCAAGTTAATTAACTTTCTTCATTTTACCGAAATTGGCATAAAGCCAAAACGGCAGTGCATTTGGAAAACTCAAGAATTTTACATTTAGGTATAAAACCGATTTTCTTGCATATACACATTTGGCAATCCATATAAAGTGGCTTCAAATTATTAAATTCCCATATTTAAGTTAATAAACTTTCTTCATTTTACCGAAATTGGCATAAAGCCAAAACGGCAGTGCATTTGGAAAATTCCAGAATTTCACATTTAGGTATAAAACCGATTTTCTTGCATATACACATTTGGCAATCCATATTAAGTTGCTTCAAATTATTAAATTCCCATATTCAAGCTAATTAACTTTCTTCATTTTACCGAAATTGGCATAAAGCCAAAACGGCAGTGCATTTGGAAATTTCCAGAATTTCACATTTAGGTATAAAACTGTCTTGCTTGCATGTACACATTTAGAAATCCATATCAAGTTGCTTCAAATTATTAAATTCCCATATTCAAGTTAATTAACTTTCTTCATTTTACCGCAACGGCAGTGCATTTGGAAAATTCCAGAATTTCACATTTAGGTATAAAACTGACTTTCTTGCATAAAAAGTTTTAGAAATACGTATATAGTTGCTTCAAATCATTAGCTTCATATATTAAAGTTAATTTACCTTCTTCATCTTACCAAAGTTGACATAAAGCCATAACGGCAATGCATTTGGAAAAATTCCAGAATTTTACATTTTGGTATAAAACCGATTTTCTTGCATGTACACATTTAGAAATCCATATCAAGTTGCTTCAAATTATTAAATTCCCATATTCAAGTTAATTAACTTCCTTCATTTTACCGAAATTGGCATAAAGCCAAAACGGCAGTGCATTTGGAAAATTCCAGAATTTCACATTTATGTATAAAACTGACTTTCTTGCATGCACACATTTAGAAATCCATATCAAGTTGCCTCAAATCATTAAATTCACATATTAAAGTTAATTAATCTTCTTCATCTTACCGAAATTGGCATAAAGCCAAAACGGCAGTGCATTTGGAAAACTCAAGAATTTCACATTTAGGTATAAAACCGATTTTCTTGCATATACACATTTGGCAATCCCTATCGAGTGGATTCAAATCATTAGCTTCACATATTAAAGTTAATTAAGCTTTTTCATTTTATCGAAATCGGAATAAAACCAAAACGGCAGTGCATTTGGAAAATTCCAGAATTTCACATTTAGGTATAAAACTGGCTTTCTTGCATAAAAAGTTTTAGAAATACGTATATAGTTGCTTCAAATCATTAGCTTCATATATTAAAGTTAATTTACCTTCTTCATCTTACCAAAGTTGACATAAAGCCATAACGGCAATGCATTTGGAAAAATTCCAGAATTTTACATTTTGGTATAAAACCGATTTTCTTGCATGTACACATTTAGAAATCCATATCAAGTTGCTTCATTTTATTAAATTCCCATTTTCAAGTTAATTAACTTCCTTCATTTTACCGAAATTGGCATAAAGCCAAAACGGCAGTGCATTTGGAAAATTCCAGAATTTCACATTTAGGTATAAAACTGACTTTCTTGCATGAACACTTTTAGAAATCCATATCAAGTTGCCTCAAATCATTAAATTCACATATTAAAGTTAACTAATCTTCTTCATCTTACCGAAATTGCCATAAAGCCAAAACGGCAGTGCATTTGGAAAACTCAAGAATTTCACATTTAGGTATAAAACCGATTTTCTTGCATATACACATTCGGAAATCCATATCAAGTTGCTTCAAATTATTAACTTCCCATATTCAAGTTAATTAACTTTCTTCATTTTACCGAAATTGGCATAAAACCAAAACGGCAGTGCATTTGGAAAATTCCAGAATTTCACATTTGTGTATAAAACTGACTTTCTTGCATGTACACATTCAGAAATCCATATCAGGTTGCTTCAAATTATTAAATTCCCATATTCAAGTTAACTAACTTTCTTCATTTTACCGAAATTGGCATAAAACCAAAACGACAGTGCAGTTGGAAAATTCCAGAATTTCACATTTAGGTATAAAACTGACTTTCTTGCATGTACACATCTAGAAATCCATAACAAGTTTCTTCAAATTATTAAATTCCCATATTCAAGTCAATTAACTTTCTTAATTTTACCGAAATTGGCATAAAGCCAAAACGGCAGTGCATTTGGAAAATTCCAGAATTTCACATTTAGGTATAAAACTGACTTTCTTGCATAAACACTTTTAGAAATACTTATGAAGTTGCTTCAAATCACTAACTTCATATATTAAAGTTAATTTACCTTCTTCATATTACCAAATTTGGCCATTTGGAAAAATTCCAGAATTTTACATTTAGGTATAAAACCGATTTTCTTGCATGTATACATTTGGCAATCTATGTCGAATTAAATTCGCATATTAAAGTTAATTAACCTTCTTCATCTTACCGAAATTGGCATAAAGCCAAAACGGCAGTGCATTTAGAAAATTCCAGAATTTCACATTTAGGTATAAAGCTGACTTTCTTGCATAAACACTTTTAGAAATACTTATAAAGTTGCTTCAAATCATTAAATTCCCATATTCAAGTTAATTAACTTTCTTCATTTTACCGAAATTGTCATAAAACCAAAACAACAGTGCAGTTGGAAAATTCCAGAATTTCACATTTAGGTATAAAACTGACTTTCTTGCATGTACACATCTAGAAAACCATATCAAGTTGCTTCAAATTATTGAATTCCCATATTCAAGCTAAATAACTTTCTTCATTTTACCGAAATTGGCATAAAGCCAAACCGGCAGTGCATTTGGAAAATTCCAGAATTTCACATATAGGTCTAAAACTGACTTTCTTGCATAAACACTTTTAGAAACACTTATAAAGTTGCTTCAAATCATTAACTTCTTATATTAAAGTTAAATTACCTTCTTCATCTTACCACAGTTGACATAAAGCCATAACGGCAATGCATTTGGAATCATTCCAGAATTTTACATTTAGGTATAAAACCGATTTTCTTGCATGTATACATTTGGCAATCTATGTCGAATGGCTTCAAATCATTTGCTTCACATATTAAAGTTAATTAACCTTCTTCATCTTACAGAAGTTGGCATTAACCAAAACGGCAGTGCATTTGGAAAATTTCAGACATTTACATTTAAGTATAAAACCGATTTTCTTGCATGCACACATTTAGAAATCCATATCAAGTTGCCTCAAATCATTAGCTTCAAATATTAAAGTTAATTAACCCTCTTCATCTTACCGAAATTGGCGCAAAGCCAAAACGGCAGTGCATTTGGAAAATTCCAGAATTTCACATTTAGGTATAAAACTGACTTTCTTGCATGTACACATTTAGAAATCCATATCAAGTTGCTTCAAATTATTAAATTCCCATATTCAAGTTAATTAACTTTCTTCATTTTACCGAAACGGCAGTGCATTTGGAAAATTCCAGAATTTCACATTTAGGTATAAAACTGGCTTTCTTGCATAAAAAGTTTTAGAAATACGTATATAGTTGCTTCAAATCATAAGCTTCATATATTAAAGTTAATTTACCTTCTTCATCTTACCAAAGTTGACATAAAGCCATAACGGCAATGCATTTGGAAAAATTCCAGAATTTTACATTTTGGTATAAAACCGATTTTCTTGCATGTACACATTTAGAAATCCATATTAAGTTGCTTCAAATTATTAAATTCCCATATTCAAGTTAATTAACTTCCTTCATTTTACCGAAATTGGCATAAAGCCAAAACGGCAGTGCATTTGGAAAATTCCAGAATTTCACATTTAGGTATAAAACTGACTTTCTTGCATGTACACTTTTAGAAATCCATATCAAGTTGCTTCAAATCATTAAATTCACATATTAAAGTTAATTAACTTTCTTCATTTTACCGAAATTGGCATAAAGCCAAAACGGCATGGCATTTTGAAAATTCCAGAATTTCACATTTAGGTATAAAACTGACTTTCTTGCATAAGCGCTTTTAAAAATACTTATAAAGCTGATTCATATCATTAGCTTCATATATTAAAGTTAATTTACCTTCTTCATCTTACCAAAGTTGACATAAAGGCATAACGGCAATGCATTTGGAAAATTTCCAGAATTTTACATTTAGGTATAAAACCGATTTTCTTGCATGTATACATTTGGCAATCTATGTCGGATGGCTTCAAATCATTAGCTTCACATATTAAAGTTAATTAACCTTCTTCATCTTACAGAAGTTGGCATTAACCAAAACGGCAGTGCATTTGGAAAATTCCAGACATTTACATTTAAGTATAAAACCGATTTTCTTGCATGCACACATTTAGAAATCCATATCAAGTTGCCTCAAATCATTAGCTTCACATATTAAAGTTAATTAACCTTCTTCATCTTACCGAAATTGGCACAAAGCCAAAACGGCAGTGCATTTTGAAAATTCCAGAATTTTACATTTAGGTATAAAACTGACATTCTTGCATGTACACACTTAGAAATTAATATCGCGTTGATTCAAATCAATAGCTTCACATATTAAAGTTAAATAACCTTCTACATCTTACCGAAATTGGCATAAAGCCAAAACGGCAGTGCATTTGGAAAAAAATCCATAATTTTAGATTTAGATAAAAAACCGATTTTCTTACATGTACACATTTAGAAATCCATATCAAGTTGCTTCAAATCATTAGCTTCACATATTAAAGTTAATTAACCTTCTTCATCTTACCGAAATTGGCATAAAGCCAAAACGGCAGTGCATTTGGAAAAAAATCCATAATTTTAGATTTAGGTATAAAACCGATTTTGTTGCATGTGCACATTTAGAAATCCATATCAAGTTGCTTAAAATCATTAGCTTCACATATTAAAGCTAATTAACTTTCTTCATTTTACCCAAACGTCAGTGCATTTGGAAAATTCCAGAATTTCACATTTAGGTATAAAACTGACTTTCGTGCATAAAAACTTTTAGGAATACTTATAAAGTTGCTTCAAATCATTAACTTCATATATTAAAGTTAATTTACCTTCTTCATCTTACCAAAGTTGACATTAAGCCATAACGGCAATGCATTCAGAAAAATTCCACAATTTCACATTTAGGTATAAAACTGACTTTCTTGCATGTACACATTTAGAAATCCATATCAAGTTGCTTCAAATTATTAAATTCACATATTAGAGTTAATTAATCTTCTTCATCTTACCAAAATTGGCATAAAGCCAAAACGGCAGTGCATTTGGAAAAAATCCGTAATATTAGATTTAGGTGAAAAACCGATTTTCTTGCATGTACACATTTAGAAATCCATATCAAGTTGCTTAAAATCATTAGCTTCACATATTAAAATTAATAAACCTTCTTCATTTTACCAAAATTGCCATAAAGCCAAAACGGCAGTGCATTTGGAAAAAAATCCATAATTTTAGATTTAGGTATAAAACCAATTTTCTTGCATGTACACACTTAGAAATCCATATCGAGTTGACTCAAATCATTGGCTTCACATATTAAAGTTAATTAACCTTCTTCATCTTACCGAAATTGGCATAAAGCCAAAACAACAGTGCCTTTGGGAAAATTCCACAACTTTACATTTACGTATAAAACTGACTTTCTTGCATGTACACATTTAGCAATCCATATCGAGTGGATTCAAATCATTAGCTTCACATATTAAAGTTAACTAAGCTTCTTCATCTTACCGAAATTGCCATAAAACCAAAACGGCAGTGCATGTGGAAAATTCCAGAATTTTACATTTACGTATAAAACTGACTTTCTTGCATGTACACTTTTAGAAATCCATATCAAGTTGCCTAAAATCATTAAATTCACATATTAAAGTTAATTAATCTTCTTCATCTTACCGAAATTGGCATAAAGCCAAAACGGCAGTGCATTTGGAAAACTCAAGAATTTCACATTTAGGTATAAAACCGATTTTCTTGCATATACACATTTGGCAATCCATATCAAGTTGCCTCAAATCATTAGCTTCACATATTAAAGTTAATTAACCTTCTTCATCTTACCGAAATTGGCACAAAGCCAAAACGGCAGTGCATTTGGAAAATTCCAAAATTTTACATTTACGTATAAAACTGAATTTCTTGCATGTACACATTCAGAAATCCATATCAAGTTGCTTCAAATTATTAAATTCCCATATTCAAGTTAATTAACTTTCTTCATTTTACCGAAATTGGCATAAAACCAAAACGACAGTGCAGTTGGAAAATTCCAGAATTTCACATTTAGGTATAAAACTGACTTGCTTGCATAAACGCTTTTAGAAATACTTATAAAGTTGCTTACAATCATAAGCTTCATATATTAAAGTTAATTTACCTTCTTCATCTTACCGAAATTGGCATAAAGCCAAAACGGCAGTGCATTTGGAAAAAAATCCATAATTTTACATATAGGTATAAAACCGATTTTCTTGCATGTACACATTGAGAAATCCATATAAGGTTGCTTCAAATCATTAGCTTCACATATTAAAGTTATTTATCCTTCTTCATCTTACCGAAATTGGCATAAATCCAAAACGGCAGTGCATTTGGAAAAGAATCCATAACTTTACATATAGGTATGAAACCGATTTTCTTGCATGTACACATTGAGAAATCCATATCAAGTTGCTTCAAATCATTAGCTTCACATATTAAAGTTAAATAACCTTCTTCATCTTACAGAAATTGGCATAAAGCCAAAACGGCAGTGCATTTAGGAAAAAATCCGTAATTTTAGATTTAGGTGGAAAACCGATTTTCTTGCATGTACACATTTAGAAATCCATATCAAGTTGCTTAAAATCATTAGCTTCACATATTAAAGTTAATTAACCTTGTTCATCTTACCGGAATTGGCATAAAGCCAAGACGGCAGTGCATTTGGAAAATTCCAGAATTTCCCATTTAGGTATAAAACTAACTTTCTTGAATGTACACATTTAGAAATCCATATCAAGTTGCTTCAAATTATTAAATTCCCATATTCAAGTTAAATAACTTTCTTCATTTTACCGAAACGGCAGTGCATTTGGAAAATTCCAGAATTTCACATTTAGGTATAAAACTGACTTTCTTGCATAAACGCATGTACACATTTAGAAATACTTATAAAGTTGCTTAAAATCATTAACTTCATATATTAAAGTTAATTTACCTTCTTCATCTTACCGAAATTGGCATAAAGCCAAAACGGCAGTGCATTTGGAAAAAAATCCATAATTTTACATATAGGTATAAAACCGATTTTCTTGCATGTACACAATGAGAAATCCATATAAGGTTGCTTCAAATCATTAGCTTCACATATTAAAGTTATTTATCCTTCTTCATCTTACCGAAATTGGCATAAATCCAAAACGGCAGTGCATTTGGAAAAAAATCCATAACTTTACATATAGGTATAAAACCGATTTTCTTGCATGTACACATTGAGAAATCCATATCAAGTTGCTTCAAATCATTAGCTTCACATATTAAAGTTAAATAACCTTTTTAATCTTACAGAAATTGGCATAAAGCCAAAACGGAAGTGCATTTAGAAAAAATCCGTAATTTTTGATTTAGGTGGAAAACCGATTTTCTTGCATGTACACATTTAGAAATCCATATCAAGTTGCTTAAAATCATTAGCTTCACATATTAAAGTTAATTAACCTTGTTCATCTTACCGGAATTGGCATAAAGCCAAGACGGCAGTGCATTTGGAAAATTCCAGAATTTCCCATTTAGGTATGAAACTGACTATCTTGCATGTACACACTTAGAAATCCATAACGAGTTGACTCAAATCATTGGCTTCACATATTAAAGTTAATTAACCTTCTTCATCTTACCGAAATTGGCATAAAGCCAAAACAGCAGTGCATTTGGAAAACTCAAGAATTTCACATTTAGGTATAAAACTGACGTTCTTGCATGTACACTTTTATTAAATTCACATATTAAAGTTAATTAACCTTCTTCATCTTAACGAAATTGGCATAAAGCCAAAACGGCAGTGCATTTGGAAAATTCCAGAATCTTATATTTAGGTATAAAACTGACTTTCTTGCATGTACACACTTAGAAATCCATATCGAGTTGACTCAAATCATTGGCTTCACATATTAAATTTATTTATCCTTCTTCATCTTACTGAAATTGGCATAAATCCAAAACGGTAGTGCAATTGGAAAAAAATCCATAATTTTACATATAGGTATATAACCGATTTTCTTGCATGTACACATTGAGAAATCCATATCAAGTTGCTTAAAATTTATAGCTTCACATATTAAAATTAATAAACCTTCTTCATTTTACCGAAATTGGCATAAAGCCAAAACGGCAGTGCGTTTGGAAAAAAATCCATAATTTTAGATTTAGGTATAAAACCAATTTTCTTGCATGTACACACTTAGAAATCCATATCGAGTTGACTCAAATCATTGGCTTCACATATTATAGTTAATTAACCTTCTTCATCTTACCGAAATTGGCATAAAGCCGAAACAACAGTGCATTTGGGAAAATTCCACAACTTTACATTTACGTTTAAAACTGACTTTCTTGCATGTACACATTTAGCAATCCATATCGAGTGGATTCAAATCATTAGCTTCACATATTAAAGTTAACTAAGCTTCTTCATTTTACCGAAATTGGCATAAAGCCAAAACGGCAGTGCATTTGGAAAATTCCAGAATTTCACATTTAGGTATAAAACTAACATTCTTGCATGTACACATTTAGAAATCCATATCAAGTTGCTTCAAATTATTAAATTCCCATATTCAAGTTAAATAACTTTCTTCATTTTACCGAAACGGCAGTGCATTTGGAAAATTCCAGAATTTCACATTTAGGTATAAAACTGACTTTCTTGCATAAAAACTTTTAGAAATACTTATAAAGTTACTTAAAATCATTAACTTCATATATTAAAGTTAATTTACCTTCTTCATCTTACCAAAGTTGACATAAAGCCATAACGGCAATGCATTTGGAAAAATTCCAGAATTTTACATTTTGGTATAAAACCGATTTTCTTGCATGTACACATTTAGAAATCCATATCAAGTTGCTTCAAATTATTAAATTCCCATATTCAAGTTAATTAACTTTCTTCATTTTACCGAAATTGGCATAAAGCCAAAACGGCAGTGCATTTGGAAAATTCCAGAATTTCACATTTAGGTATAAAACTGACTTTCTTGCATGTACACTTTTAGAAATCCATATCAAGTTGCTTCAAATCATTAAATTCACATATTAAAGTTAATTAACTTTCTTCATTTTACCGAAATTGGCATAAAGCCAAAACGGCATGGCTTTTTGAAAATTCCAGAATTTCACATTTAGGTATAAAACTGACTTTCTTGCATAAACGCTTTTAGAAATACTTATAAAGTTGATTCTGATCATTAGCTTCATATATTAAAGTTAATTTACCTTCTTCATCTTATCAAAGTTGACATAAAGGCATAACGGCAATGCATTTGGAAAATTTCCAGAATTTTACATTTAGGTATAAAACCGATTTTCTTGCATGTATACATTTGGCAATCTATGTCGGATGGCTTCAAATCATTAGCTTCACATATTAAAGTTAATTAACCTTCTTCATCTTACAGAAGTTGGCATTAACCAAAACGACAGTGCATTTGGAAAATTCCAGACATTTACATTTAAGTATAAAACCGATTTTCTTGCATGCACACATTTAGAAATCCATATCAAGTTGCCTCAAATCATTAGCTTCACATATTAAAGTTAATTAACCTTCTTCATCTTACCGAAATTGGCACAAAGCCAAAACGGCAGTGCATTTTGAAAATTCGAGAATTTTACATTTAGGTATAAAACTGACATTCTTGCATGTACACATTTAGAAATTAATATCGCGTTGATTCAAATCAATAGCTTCACATATTAAAGTTAAATAACCTTCTTCATCTTACCGAAATTGGCATAAAGCCAAAACGGCAGTGCATTTGGAAAAAAATCCATAATTTTAGATTTAGATAAAAAACCGATTTTCTTACATGTACACATTTAGAAATCCATATCAAGTTGCTTCAAATCATTAGCTTCACATATTAAAGTTAATTAACCTTCTTCATCTTACCGAAATTGGCATAAAGCCAAAACGGCAGTGCATTTGGAAAAAAATCCATAATTTTAGATTTAGGTCTAAAACCGATATTCCGGCATGTGCACATTTAGAAATCCATATCGAATTGCTTAAAATCATTAGCTTCACATATTAAAGTTAATTAACTTTCTTCATTTTACCCAAACGTCAGTGCATTTGGAAAATTCCAGAATTTCACATTTAGGTATAAAACTGACTTTCTTGCATAAAAACTTTTAGGAATACTTATAAAGTTGCTTGAAATCATTAACTTTATATATTAAAGTTAATTAACCTTCTTCATCTTACTGAAGTTGGCATAAAGCCAAAACGGCAGTGCTTTTGGAAAAATTGCAGAATTTTACATTTAGGTATAAAACCGATTTTCTTGCATGTGCACATTTAGAAATCCATATCAAGTTGCTTCAAATTATTAAATTCCCATATTCAAGTTAATTAACTTCCTTCATTTTACCGAAATTGGCATAAAGCCAAAACGGCATGGCATTTGGAAAATTCCAGAATTTCACATTTACGTATAAAACTGACTTTCTTGCATGTACACACTTAGAAATCCATATCGAGTTGACTCAAATCATTGGCTTCACATATTAAAGTTAACTAACCTTCTTCATTTTACCGAAATTGGCATAAAGCCAAAACAGCAGTGCATTTGGAAAACTCAAGAATTTCACATTTAGGTATAAAACTGACTTTCTTGCATGTACACTTTTATTAAATTCACATATTAAAGTTAATTAACCTTCTTCATCTTAACGAAATTGGCATAAAGCCAAAACGGCAGTGCATTTGGAAAATTCCAGAATCTTATATTTAGGTATAAAACTGACTTTCTTGCATGTACACACTTAGAAATCCATATCGAGTTGACTCAAATCATTTTCTTCACATATTAAATTTATTTATCCTTCTTCATCTTACTGAAATTGGCATAAATCCAAAACGGTAGTGCATTTGGAAAAAAATCCATAATTTTACATATAGGTATAAAACCGATTTTCTTGCATGTACACATTTAGAAATCCATATCAAGTTGCTTCAAATCATTAGCTTCACATATTAAAATTAACAAACCTTCTTCTTTTTACCGAAATTGGCATAAAGCCAAAACGGCAGTGCGTTTGGAAAAAAATCCATAATTTTAGATTTAGGTATAAAACCAATTTTCTTGCATATACACATTTGGCAATCTATATCGAGTGGATTCAAATCATTGGCTTCACATATTATAGTTAACTAACCTTCTTCATCTTACCGAAATTGGCATAAAGCCAAAACGGCAGTGCATTTGGAAAAAAATCCATAATTTTAGCTTTAGATAAAAAACCGATTTTCTTGCATGTACACATTTAGAAATCCATATCAAGTTGCTTCACATCATTAGCTTCACATATTAAAGTTAATTAACCTTCTTCATCTTACCGAAATTAGCATAAAGCCAAAACGGCAGTGCATTTGGAAAAAAATCCATAATTTTAGATTTAGGTATAAAACCGATTTTCTTGCATGTGCACATTTAGAAATCCATATCAAGTTGCTTAAAATCATTAGCTTCACATATTAAAGTTAATTAACCTGCTTCATCTTAACGAAATTGGCATAAAGCCAAAACGGCAGTGCATTTGGAAAATTCCAGAATCTTATATTTGGGTATAAAACTGACTTTCTTGCATGTACACACTTAGAAATCCATATCGAGTTGACTCAAATCATTGGCTTCACATATTAAATTTATTTATCCTTCTTCATCTTACCGAAATTGGCATAAAGCCTAAACGGGAGTGCATTTGGAAAAAAATCCATAATTTTACATATAGGTATAAAACCGATTTTCTTGCATGTACACATTGAGAAACCCATATCAAGTTGCTTAAAATCATTAGCTTCACATATTAAAATTAATAAACCTTCTTCATTTTACCGAAATTGGCATAAAGCCAAAACGGCAGTGCGTTTGGAAAAAAATCCATAATTTTAGATTTAGGTATAAAACCAATTTTCTAGCTTGTACACACTTAGAAATCCATATCGAGTTGACTCAAATCATTGGCTTCACATATTATAGTTAATTAACCTTCTTCATCTTACCGAAATTGGCATAAAGCCAAAACAACAGTTCATTTGGGAAAATTCCACAATTCTACATTTAGGTATAAAACCGATTTTCTTGCACATACACATTTGGCAATCCATATTGAGTGGATTCAAATCATTAGCTTCACATATTAAAGTTAATTAAGCATCTTCATCTTACTGAAGGTGGCATAAAACCAAAACGGCAGTGCATTTGGAAAATTCCAGAATTTCACATTTAGGTATAAAACTGACTTTCTTGCATGTACACATCTAGAAAACCATATCAAGTTGCTTCAAATTAACCAAAACGGCAGTGCATTTGGAAAATTCCAGAATTTCACATTTCGGTATAAAACTGACTTGCTTGCATAAGCACTTTTAGAAATACTTATAAAGTTGCTTCAAATCATTAACTTTATATATTAAAGTTAATTTACCTTCTTCATCTTACTGAAGTTGGCATAAAGCCAAAACGGCAGTGCTTTTGGAAAAATTGCAGAATTTTACATTTAGGTATAAAACCGATTTTCTTGCATGTACACATTTAGAAATCCATATCAAGTTGCTTCAAATTATTAAATTCCCATATTCAAGTTAATTAACTTCCTTCATCTTACCGAAATTGGCATAAAGCCAAAACGGCAGTGCATTTAGAAAATTCCACAATTTCACATTTAGGTATAAAA
>NW_024394665.1:0-7168 GCF_016617805.1 Bactrocera tryoni
TCCACAATCTTATATTAAGGTATGAAGACGATTTTCTTCTATATACACATTTAGCAATCGATATTGAGTTGCTTTAAAACATTTACTTCACTTATTTAAGTTAACTAACCGTCTTTATCTCACTGCCGTTGTCATAAAGCCATAACGGTAGCGCATTTAGAAGAATTCCACAATCTTATGTTTAGGTATAAAGTCGATTTTCTTGTATATATAGATTTAACATATTGAGTTGCGTCAAAACATTAACTTCACTTATTTAAGTTAATTAACCGTCTTTATCTTACTGAAGTTGTCATAAAGCCATAAAGGTAGCGCATTTGGAAGAATTCCAAAAACATGCATTTAGGTATAAGGTCGATTTTCTTGTATATACACATTTAGCAATCGATATTGAGTTGCTTCAAATCATTAACTTCACTTATTCAAGTTAACTAACCGTCTTTATCTCACTGAAGTTGTCATAAAGCCGTAACGGCAGCGCGATTGGAAGAATTCCACAATCTAATATTTAGGTATAAAGCCGATTTTCTTGTATACACACATTTAGCATATTGAGTTGCGTCAAAAAATTTACTTCACTTATTTAAGTTAAGTAACCGTCTTCATCTCACTGACGTTGCCATAAAGCCATAACGGTAGCGCATTTGGAAGATTTCCAAAAACTTGTATTTAGGTATAAGGTCGATTTTCTTGTATATACACATTTAGCAATCGCTATTGAGTTGCTTAAAAACATTTACTTCACTTATTTAAGTTAACTAACCGTCTTTATTCACTGACGTTGTCATAAAGCCATAACGGTAGCGCATTTGGAAGATTTCCAAAAACTTGTATTTAGGTATAAGGTCGATTTTCTTGTATATACACATTTAGCAATCGCTATTGAGTTGCTTAAAAACATTTACTTCACTTATTTAAGTTAATTAACCGTCTTTATCTTACTGACGTTGTCATAAAGCCATAACGGCAGCGCATTTGGAAGAATTCCACAATCTTATATTTAGGTATAAAGTCGATTTTCTTGTATATACACATTTAGCAATCGATATTGAGTTGCTTCAAATCATTAACTTCACTTATTCAAGTTAACTAACCGTCTTTATCTCACTGACGTTGTCATAAAGCCATAAAGGTGGCGCATTTGGAAGAATTCCACAATCTTTTATTTAGGTATTAAGTCGATTTTCTTGTATACACACATTTAGCACATTGAGTTGCGTCAAAACATTTACTTCACTTATTTAAGTTAACTAACCGTCTTTATCTCACTGACGTTGTCATAAAGCCATAAAGGTGGCGCATTTGGAAGAATTCCACAATCTTATATTTAGGTATAAAGTCGATTTTCTTGTATACACACATTTAGCATATTGAGTTGCGTCAAATAATTTACTTCACTTATTTAAGTTAACTAACCGTCTTTATCTCACTGACGTTGTCACAAAGCCATAAAGGTGGCGCATTTGGAAGAATTCCACAATCTTATATTTAGGTATAAAGTCGATTTTCTTGTATACACACATTTAGCACATTGAGTTGCGTCAAAACATTTACTTCACTTATTTAAGTTAACTAACCGTCTTTATCTCACTGAAGTTGTCATAAAGCCATAACGGCAGCGAATTTGGAAAAATTCCACAATCTTTTATTTAGGTATTAAGTCGATTTTCTTGTATACACACATTTAGCACATTGAGTTGCGTCAAAACATTTACTTCACTTATTTAAGTTAACTAACCGTCTTTATCTCACTGACGTTGTCATAAAGCCATAAAGGTGGCGCATTTGGAAGAATTCCACAATCTTTTATTTAGGTATTAAGTCGATTTTCTTGTATACACACATTTAGCACATTGAGTTGCGTCAAAACATTTACTTCACTTATTTAAGTTAACTAACCGTCTTTATCTCACTGACGTTGTCATAAAGCCATAAAGGTGGCGCATTTGGAAGAATTCCACAATCTTATATTTAGGTATAAAGTCGATTTTCTTGTATACACACATTTAGCATATTGAGTTGCGTCAAATAATTTACTTCACTTATTTAAGTTAACTAACCGTCTTTATCTCACTGACGTTGTCACAAAGCCATAAAGGTGGCGCATTTGGAAGAATTCCACAATCTTATATTTAGGTATAAAGTCGATTTTCTTGTATACACACATTTAGCACATTGAGTTGCGTCAAAACATTTACTTCACTTATTTAAGTTAACTAACCGTCTTTATCTCACTGAAGTTGTCATAAAGCCATAACGGCAGCGAATTTGGAAAAATTCCACAATCTTTTATTTAGGTATTAAGTCGATTTTCTTGTATACACACATTTAGCACATTGAGTTGCGTCAAAACATTTACTTCACTTATTTAAGTTAACTAACCGTCTTTATCTCACTGACGTTGTCATAAAGCCATAAAGGTGGCGCATTTGGAAGAATTCCACAATCTTATATTTAGGTATAAAGTCGATTTTCTTGTATACACACATTTAGCACATTGAGTTGCGTCAAAACATTTACTTCACTTATTTAAGTTAACTAACCGTTTTTATCTCACTGAAGTTGTCATAAAGCCATAACGGCAGCGAATTTGGAAAAATTCCACAATCTTTTATTTAGGTATTAAGTCGATTTTCTTGTATACACACATTTAGCACATTGAGTTGCGTCAAAACATTTACTTCACTTATTTAAGTTAACTAACCGTCTTTATCTCACTGACGTTGTCATAAAGCCATAACGGTAGCGCATTTGGAAGAATTCCACAATCTTATGTTTAGGTATAAAATCGATTTTCTTGTATATATACATTTAGCAATCGATATTGAGTTGCTTCAAATCATTTACTTCACTTATTTAAGTTAATTAACATTATTCATCTTACTAAAATGGATATAAAGCCATAACGGCAGTGCATTTGGAAGAACTCCACAATATTATCTTCAGGTATTAGGTACATTTTCTTGTATATACACATATAGCAATTGATAATGAGTTGCTTCAAAACATTTACTTCACTTATTTAAGGTAACTAACCGCCTTTATCTCACTGACGTTGTCATAAAGCCATAACGGTAGCACATTTGGAAAAATTTTACAATCTTATATCTAGGTATAAAGTCGATTTTCTTGTATATACACAATTAGCAATCGATATTGAGTTGCTTCAAACCATTTACTTTACTTATTTAGGTTAATTAACATTCTTCATCTTACTGACGTTGTCATAAAGCCATAACGGCAGTGCATTTGGAAGAATTCCATAAACTTATATTTAAGGATAAAGTCGATTTTCTTGTATATATACATTTAGCAGTCGATATTGAGTTGCTTCAAAACATTTACTTCACTTATTTAAGTTAACTAACCGTCTTCATCTCATTGACGTTGTTATAAAGCCATAACGGCAGTGCATTTTGAAGAATTCCACAATCTTATATGTAGGTATAAAGTCGACTTTCTTGTATATATATAGATTTAGCAATCGATATTGAGTTGCTTCAAATCATTTACTTCACTTATTTAAGTTAACTAACCGTCTTCATCTCACTGACGTTGTCATAAAGCCATAACGGTGGCGCATTTGGAAGAATTCCACAATCTTATATTTAGGTATAAAGTCGATTTTCTTGTATATACACATTTAGCAATCGATATTGAGTTGCTTCAAATCATTTACTTCACTTAATTAAGTTAATTAACATTCTTCATTTTACTGAAGTTGACATAAAGCCATAACGGCAGTGCATTTGGAAGAATTGCACAATCTTATATTGAGGTATAAAGTCGATTTTCTTGTATATACACATTTAGCAATCGATATTGAGTTGCTTCAAATCATTTACTTCACTTATTTAAGTTAGTTAACATTCTTTATCTCACTGATGTTGTCATAAAGCCATAACGGCAGTGCATTTGGAAGAATTCCACAAACTTATATTTAAGGATAAAGTCGATTTTCTTGTATATATACATTTAGCAATCGATATTGAGTTGCTTCAAATCATTTACTTCACTTATTTAAGTTAATTAACATTCTTTATCTTACTTAAGTGGATATATAGCCATAACGGTAGCGCATTTGGAAGAATTCCACAATCTTATGTTTAAGTATAAAGTCAATTTTCTTGTATATACACAATTAGCAATCGATATTGAGTTGCTTCAAATCATTTACTTCACTTATTTAAGTTAACTAACCGTCTTCATCTCACTGACGTTGTCATAAAGCCATAACGGTAGCGCATTTGGAAGAATTTCACAATCTTATATTTAGGTATAAAGTCGATATTCTTGTATATACACATTTAGCAATCGATATTGAGTTTCTCCAAATCATTTACTTCACTTATTTAAGTTAATTAACCTTCTTCATCTTACTGAAGTGGATATAAAGCCATAACGGCAGTGCATTTGGAAGAATTCCACAATCTTATATTTAGGTATAAAGTCGATATTCTTGTATATACACAATTAGCAATCCATATTGAGTTGCTTCAAATCATTTGCTTCACTTATTTAAGTTCATTAACATTCTTCATCTTACTGAAGTGGATATAAAGCCATAACGGCAGTGCATTTGGAAGAATTCCACAAACTTATATTTAAGGATAAAGTCGATTTTCTTGTATATATACATTTAGCAGTCGATATTGAGTTGCTTCAAAAGATTTACTTCACTTATTTAAGTTAACTAACCGTCTTCATCTCACTGACGTTGTCATAAAGCCATAACGGTAGCGCATTTGGAAGAATTTCACAATCTTATATTTAGGTATAAAGTCGATTTTCTTGTATATACACAATTAGCAATCGATATTGAGTTGCTTCAAATCATTTACTTCACTTATTTAAGTTAATTAACATTCTTCATCTTAATGAAGTGGATATAAAGCAATAACGGCAGTGAATTTGGAAGAAATACACAATCTTATATTTAGGTATAAGGTCGATTTTCTTGTATATACACATTTAGCAATCGATATTGAGTTGCTTCAAAACATTTACTTCACTTATTTAAGTTAGTTAACATTCTTTATCTTAATGAAGAGGATATAAAGCCATAACGGCAGTGAATTTGTACAAATTCCACAATCTCATATTTAGGTATTATGTCGATTTTCTTGTATATACACATTTAGCAATCGATATTGAGTTGCTTCAAATCGTTTACTTCACTTATTTAAGTTAGCTAACATTCTTTATCTTAATGAAGTGGATATAAAGCCATAACGGCAGTGAATTTGGAAGAATTACACAATCTTATAATTAGATATAAGGTCGATTTTCTTGTATATACACATTTAGCAATCGATATTGAGTTGCTTCAAATCGTTTACTTCACTTATTTAAGTTAGCTAACATTCTTTATCTTAATGAAGTGGATATAAAGCAATAACGGCAGTGAATTTGGAAGAATTACACAATCTTATAATTAGGTATAAGGTCGATTTTCTTGTATATACACATTTAGCAATCGAAATTGAGTTGCTTCAAAACATTTACTTCACTTATTTAAGTTAGTTAACATTCTTTATCTTAATGAAGAGGATATAAAGCCATAACGGCAGTGAATTTGTACAAATTCCACAATCTCATATTTAGGTATTATGTCGATTTTCTTGCATATACACATTTAGCAATCGATATTGAGTTGCTTCAAATCGTTTACTTCACTTATTTAAGTTAGTTAACATTCTTTATCTTAATGAAGTGGATATAAAGCAATACCGGCAGTGAATTTGGAAGAATTACACAATCTTATAATTAGGTATAAGGTCGATTTTCTTGTATATACACATTTAGCAATCGATATTGAGTTGCTTCAAAACATTTACTTCACTTATTTAAGTTAGTTAACATTGTTTATCTTAATGAAGAGGATATAAAGCCATAACGGTAGTGAATTTGTACAAATTCCACAATCTCATATTTAGGTATTATGTCGATTTTCTTGTATATACACATTTAGCAATCGATATTGAGTTGCTTCAAATCGTTTACTTCACTTATTTAAGTTAGTTAACATTCTTTATCTTAATGAAGTGGATATAAAGCCATAACGGCAGTGAATTTGGAAGAATTACACAATCTTATAATTAGGTATAAGGTCGATTTTCTTGTATATACACATTTAGCAATCGATATTGAGTTGCTTCAAAACATTTACTTCACTTATTTAAGTTAGTTAACATTCTATATCTTAATGAAGAGGATATAAAGCCATAACGGCAGTGAATTTGTACAAATTCCACAATCTCATATTTGAGTATTATGTCGATTTTCTTGTATATACACATTTAGCAATCGATATTGAGTTGCTTCAAATCGTTTACTTCACTTATTTAAGTTAGTTAACATTCTTTATCTTAATGAAGTGGATATAAAGCCATAACGGCAGTGAATTTGGAAGAATTATACAATCTTATAATTAGGTATAAGGTCGATTTTCTTGTATATACACATTTAGCAATCGATATTGAGTTGCTTCAAATCAGTTACTTCACTTATTTAAGTTAGTTAACATTCTTTATCTTAATGAAGTGGATATAAAGCCATAACGGCAGTGAATTTGGAAGAATTACACACTCTTATAATTAGGTATAAGGTCGATTTTCTTGTATATACACATTTAGCAAACGATATTGAGTTGCTTCATATCATTTACTTCACTTATTTAAGTTAGTTAACATTCTTTATCTCACTGAAGTTGTCATAAAGCCATGACGGCAGCGCATTTGGAAGAATTATACAATCTTATAATTAGGTATAAGGTCGATTTTCTTGTATATACACATTTAGCAATCGATATTGAGTTGCTTCAAATCGTTTACTTCACTTATTTAAGTTAGTTATTATTCTTTATCTTAATGAAGTGGATATAAAGCCATAACGGCAGTGAATTTGGAAGAATTATACAATCTTATAATTAGGTATAAGGTCGATTTTCTTGTATATACACATTTAGCAATCGATATTGAGTTGCTTCAAATCAGTTACTTCACTTATTTAAGTTAGTTAACATTCTTTAACTTAATGAAGTGGATATAAAGCCATAACCGCAGTGAATTTGGAAGAATTACACAAGCTTATAATTAGGTATAAGGTCGATTTTCTTGTATATACACATTTAGCAAACGATATTAAGTTGCTTCAAATCATTTACTTC
>NW_024394666.1:0-2120 GCF_016617805.1 Bactrocera tryoni
TATAAAGTCGATTTTCTTGCATATACAGATTTAGCAGTCGATATTGGGTTGCTTTAAATCATTAACATCGATTATTTAGGGTAATTAACTTTCTTCGTCTTGCTGAAGTTGACATAAAGCCATAACGGCAGTGCATTTTGAAGAATTCGACAATCTTATAGTTAGGGATAAAGTCGATTTTCTTGTATATACACATTTAGTAGTCGATATTGCTAAATCACTAATATAACATACCTTAGTTAATTAACCTTCTTCATCTTACTGAAGTTGACACAAAGCCATAACGGCAGTGCATTTGGAAGAGTTCGACAATCTTATATTCAGGTATAAAGTCGATTTTCTTGTATATACACATTTAGTAGTCGATATTGAGATGCCCTTAATCACTAGTTTAACATATTTAAGTTAATTAACCTTCTTCATCTTACTGATGAAGCAGTGCAGTTGGAAGAATTCGACAAACTTATATTTAGATATAAAGTCGATTTTCTTGTATATTCACATCTAGCAGTCGATATTGAGTTGCTTAAAATCATTAACATCAAATATTTGATTTAATTAGCCTTCTTCATCTTGCTGAAGTTGACATAAAGCCATAACGGCAGTGCATTTGGAAGAATTCGACAATCTTATATTCAGGTATAAAGTCGATTTTCTTGTATATACACATCTTGCAGTCGATATTGAGTTGTTGAAAATCATTAACATCAAATATTTAAGTTAATTAACTTTCTTCATTTTACTGTAGTTGACATAAAGCCATAACGGCAGTGCATTTGGAAGAATTCTACAATCTTATATTCAGGTATAAAGTCGATTTTCTTGCATATACAGATTTAGCAATCGATATTGGGTTGCTTTATATCATTAACATCGATTATTTAAGGTAATTAACTTTTTTCATCTTGCCAAAGTTGACATAAAGCCATAACGGCAGTGCATTTTGAAGAATTCGACAATCTTATATTTAGATATAAAGTCGATTTTCTTGTATACACACATTTAGTAGTCGATCTTGAGTTGCCCTAAATCACTAATTTAACATATTTAAGTTAACTAACCTTCTTCATCTTACTGCAGTTGACATAAACCCATAACAGCAGTGCAGTTTTAAGAATTCGACAAACTTATATTTAGATATAAAGTCGATTTTCTTGTATATTCACATCTAGCAGTCGATATTGAGTTGCTTAAAATCATTAACATCAAATATTTGATTTAATTAGCCTTCTTCATCTTGCTGAAGTTGACATAAAGCCATAACGGCAGTGCATTTGGAAGAATTCGACAACCTTATATTTAGGTATAAAGTCGATTTTCTTGTATATACATATTTAGTAGTCGATACTGAGATGCCCTTAATCACTAATTTAACATATTTAAGTTAATTAACCTTCTTCATCTTACTGAAGTTGACATAAAGCCATAACGGCAGTGCATTTGGAAGAATTCGACAATCTTATATTCAGATATAAAGTCGATTTTATTGTATGTTCACATCTAGCAGTCGATATTGAGTTGCTTAAAATCATTAACATCAAATATTTAAGTTAATTAACCCTCTTCGTTTTACTGAAGTTGACATAAAGAGATAACGGCAGTGCATTTGGAAGAATTCGACAATCTTATATTCAGGTATAATGTCGATTTTCTTGCATATACACATTTAGCAGTCGATATTGGGTTGCTTTGAATCATTAACATCGATTATTTAAGGTAATTAACTTTCTTCATCTTGCTGAAGTTGACATAAAGCCATAACGGCAGTGCATTTGGAATAATTCGACAATCTTATATTCAGGTATACAGACGATTTTCTTTTATATATACATTTAGCAGTCGGTGTTGAGTTGCTTCAAATCATTAACATCAAATATTAAAATTTATTAGCCTTCTGCATCTTATCGAAGTTGACATAAAGCCATAACGGCAGTGCATTTGGAAGAATTCGACAATCTTATATTCAGGTTTAAAGTCGATTTTTTTGTATGTATACATCTTGCAGTCGATATTGAGTTGCTTAAAATCATTAACATCAAATATTTAAGTTAATTAACCCTCTTCATTTTACTGAAGTGTACATAAAGCCATAACGGCAGTGCATTTGGAAGAATTCGACA
>NW_024394667.1:0-2730 GCF_016617805.1 Bactrocera tryoni
TATTTAAGTTAATTTACCTTCTTCATCTTACTGAAGTTGACATAAAGCCATAACAGCAGAGCATTTGGAAGAATTCGACAATCTTATATTCAGGTATAAAGTCGATTTTCTTGTATATACACATTTAGTAGCCGATATTGAATTGCCTTAAATCATTAATTTAACATCTTTAAGTTAATTTACCTTCTTCATTTTACTAAAGTTGACATAAAGCCATAATGGCAGTGCATTTGGAAGAATTCGACAATCTTATATTCAGGTATAAAGTCGATTTTCTTGTATATACACATTTAGCAGTCGATATTGAGTTGCTTCAAATCATTACCATAAAATATTTAAGATAATTAACATTCTTCATCTTGATGAAGTTGACATAAAGCCATAACGGCAGTGCAGTTGGAAGAATTCGACAATCTTATATTCAGGTATAAAGTCGGTTTGCTTGTATATACGCATTTAGCAGTCGATATTGAGTTGCTTCAAATCATTGAGATCAAATATTTAAGATAATCAACTTTCTTCATCTTGCTGAAGTTGACATAAAGCCATAACGGCAGTGCATTTGGAAGAATTCCACAATCTTATATTCAGGTATAAAGTCGACATTCTTGTATATACACATTTAGTAGTCGATATTGAGTTGCCCTAAATCACTAATTTAACATATTTAAGGTAATTAACTTTCTTCATCTTACTAAAGTTGACATAAAGCCGTAATGGCAGTGCATTTGGAAGAATTCGATAAATTTATATTCAGGTATAAAGTAGATTTTCTTGTATATACACATTTAGCAGTCGATATTGAGTTGCTTCAAATCAATAACATCAAAAGTTTAAGTTAATTAGCCTTCTTCATCTTGCTGAAGTTGACATAAAGCCATAATGGCAGTGCAATTGGAAGAATTCGACAATCTTATATTCAGGTATAAAGTCGGTTTGCTTGTATATACGCATTTAGCAGTCGATATTGAGTTGCTTCAAATCATTGAGATCAAATATTTAAGATAATCAACCTTCTTCATCTTGCTGAAGTTGACATAAAGCCATAACGGCAGTGCATTTGGAGGAATTCGCCAATCTTATATTCAGGTATAAAGTCGATTTTCTTGTATATACACATTTAGCAGTCGATATTGAGTTGCTCTAAGTCATTAATTTGACAAATTTAAGTTAACTAACGTAAAGCCATAACGGCAATGCATGTGAAAGAATTGGACCACATTATATTCAGTTATATAGTCGATTTTCTTGTATATACACATTCAGTAGTCGATATTAAGTTGCCCTAAATCACTAATTTAACATATTTAAGTTAATTAACCTTCTTCATCTTACCAAAGTTGACATAAAGCCATAACGGCAGTGCATTTGGAAGATTTAGACAATCTTACATTCAGGTATAAAGTAGATTTTCTTGCATATACATATTTGGCAATAGATATTGATTTGCTTTAAATCGTTAGTGTAACTTATCTGAGTTATTTGGCCTTCATCATCCTACAGAAGTTGACATAAAGCCATAACGGCAGTGCATTTGGAAGAATTCGACAATCTTATATTGAGGTATAAAGTCGATTTTCTTGTATATACACATTAAGCAGTCGATATTGTGTTGCTTTAAATCATTAATATCACGTATTTAAGCTAATTAACCTTCTTCATCTTGCTGAAGTTGACATAAAGCCATATCGGCAGTGCATTTGGAAGAATTAGACAATCTTACATTCAGGCATAAAGTCTATTTTCTTGTATATACACATTTAGTAGTCAATATTGAGTTGCTTTAAATCATTAATATCAAATATTTAAGTTAATTAACCTTCTTCATCTTACTAAAGTTGACATAAAGCCGTAATGGCAGTGCATTTGGAAGAATTCGATAAATTTATATTCAGGTATAAAGTCGATTTGCTTGTATATACACATTTAGCTGTCGATATTGAGTTGCTTGAAATCATTAACATCAAATATTTAAGATAATTAACCTTCTTCATCTTGCTGAAGTTGGCATAAAGCCATAACTGCAGTGCATTTGGCAGAATTCCACAATCTTATATTCAGGTATAAAGTCGATTTTCTGGCAATACACATTTAGCTGTCGATATTGAGTTGCCCTAAATCACTAATTTACCATATTTAAGTTAATTAAACTTCTTCGTCTTACCAAAGTTGACATAAAGCCATAACGGCAGTGCATTTGGAGGAATTCGACAATCTTATATTCAGGTATAAAGTCGATTTTCTTGCATATACACATTTAGCTGTTGATATTGAGTTGCTTCAAATCATTAATATCAAATATTTAAGATAATTAACATTCTTCATCTTGCTGAAGTTGGCACAAAGCCATAACGGCAGTGCATTTGGAAGAATTCGACAATCTTATATTTAGGTAGAAAGTCGATTTTCTTGTATATACACATTTTTGGGTTGCTATAAATCATTAACATCAAATATTTAATATAATTGGCCTTCTTTATCTTACTGAGGTTGACATAAAGCCATAACGGCAGTGCATTTGGGAGAATTCGACAATATTATATTCAGGTTTAAAGTAGATTTTCTTGTATATACACATTTAGTAGTCGATATTGAGTTGCTTCAAATCATTAACATCAAATATTTGAAAGCCGCAAAAAAAAAGCCGCGAGCTTTCAATCTAAACGGACGTGTATTGATGCGCTCCGTAGAAACTTTCTTTAAAAAACAAAAATAAAAATAAACAAATAC
>NW_024394668.1:0-3955 GCF_016617805.1 Bactrocera tryoni
TATTACTTAAGTTGACGTAAAGCCATTACGGCAGTGCATTTGGAAGGATTCCACAATCTTTCGCTTGGGTATAAAGTCGATTTTCTTGTAACATACTCATTTAGCAATCGATGTTGAGTTGCATCAAATCATTAACTTCACATATTTAAGTTAATTAACCTTCTTCATTTTACTGAAGTTGACATAAAACCATAACGGCAGTGCATTCGGAAGAACTCCACAATCTTATTTTTAGATACAAAATCGATTTTCTTGTATATACACATTAAACAATCGATATTGAGCTGCTTCAAATCATTAATTGAACATATTTAAGTGAATTAACCTTTTCATCTTACTGAGGTTTACGTAAAGCCACAACGGCAGTGCATTTGGAAGAATTCCACAATCTTATACTTAGATACAAAATCGATTTTCTTGTATATACACATTAAGCAATCGATATTGAGCTGCTTCAAATCATTAACTTCACATATTTAAGTTAGTTAGCATTTTTCATCTTACTGAAGTTGAGACAAATCCATAACGGCGGTGCATTTGGAAGGATTCCAGAATCTTTCGCTTGGGTATAAAGTCGATTTTCTTGTAACATACTCATTTAGCAATCGATGTTGAGTTGCTTCAAATCATTAACTTCACATATTTAAGTTAATTAACCTTTTTCATTTTACTGAAGTTGACATAAAACCATAACGGCAGTGCATTTGGAAGAATTCCACAAGCTTATACTTCGATACAAAATCGATTTTCTTGTATATACACATTAAGCAATCGATATTGAGCTGCTTCAGATCATTAATTGAACATATTTAAGTTGGAAAGCATTCTTCATCTTACTGAAGTTGACACAAATCCATAACGGCGGTGCATTTGGAAGGATTCCAGAATCTTTCGCTTGGGTATAAAGTCGATATTCTTGTAACATACTCACTTATCTATCAATATTGAGATGCTTCAAATCATTAACTTCACATATTTAAGTTAGCTAGCATTCTTCATCTTACTGAAGTTGACACAAATCCATAACGGCGGTGCATTTGGAAAGATTCCACAATCTGTCGCTTGGGTATAAAGTCGATTTTCTTGTAACATACTCATTTAGCAATCGATGTTGAGTTGCTTCAAATCATTAACTTCACATATTTAAGTTAGCTAGCATTCTTCATCTTACTGAAGTTGACATAAAAGCCATAACGGCAGTGCATTTGGAAGAATTCCACAATCTTATATTAAGGTATAAAGTCGATTTCTTGTATATACACATGTAGCAATCGATATTGAGTTGCTTCAAATCATTTACTTCACTTATTTAAGTTAATTAACATTCTTCATCTTACTGAAGTGGATATAAAGCCATAACGGCAGTGAATTTGGAAGAATTATACAATCTTATAATTAGGTATAAGGTCGATTTTCTTGCATACACACATTCAGCATATTGAGTTGCGTCAAAACATTTACTTCACTTATTTAAGTTAACTAACCGTCTTTATCTCACTGACCTTGTCATAAAGCCATAACGGTAGCGCATTTGGAAGATTTCCAAAAACTTGTATTTAGGTATAAGGTCGATTTTCTTGTATATACACATTTAGCAATCGATATTCAGTTGCTTTAAATAATTTACTTCACTTAGTCAAGTTAACTAACCGTCTATATCTCACTGAAGTTGTCATAAAGCCGTAACGGCAGCGCAATTGGAAGAATTCCACAATCTTATATTTAGGTATAAAGTCGATTTTCTTGCATACACATATTCAACATATTGAGTTGCGTCAAAACATTTACTCACTTATTTAAGTTAGTTAACATTCTTTATCTTACTGAAGTTGAATTGAAACCATAGTGGCAGTGCATTTGGAAAAATTCCACAATCTTATATTAAGGTATAAAGTCGATTTTCTTGTATACACACATTTAGCATATTGAGTTGCGTCAAATAATTTACTTCACTTATTTAAGTTAACTAACCGTCTTTATCTCACTGACTTTGTCATAAAGCCATAACGGTAGCGCATTTGGAAGAATTCCACAGTCTTATATTTAGGTATAAAGTCCATTTTCTTGTATATACACATTAGCAATCGATATTGAGTTGCGTCAAAAGATTTACTTCACTTATTTAAGTTAACTAACCGTCTTTATCTCACTGACGTTGTCATAAAGCCGTAACGGCAGCGCAATTGGAAGAATTCCACAATCTTATATTTAGGTATAAAGTCGATTTTCTTGCATACACACATTCAGCATATTGAGTTGCGTCAAAACATTTACTCACTTATTTAAGTTAGTTAACATTCTTTATCTTACTGAAGTTGAATTGAAACCATGGTGGCAGTGCATTTTGAAGAATTCCACAATCTTATATTTAGGTATAAAGTCGATTTTCTTGTATACACACATTTAGCATATTGAGTTGCGTCAAATAATTTACTTCACTTATTTAAGTTAACTAACCGTCTTTATCTCACTGACGTTGTCATAAAGCCATAAAGGTGGCGCATTTGGAAAAATTCCACAATCTTTTATTTAGGTATTAAGTCGATTTTCTTGTATACACACATTTAGCACATTGAGTTGCGTCAAAACATTTACTTCACTTATTTAAGTTAACTAACCGTCTTTATCTCACTGAAGTTGTCATAAAGCCATAACGGCAGCGAATTTGGAAAAATTCCACAATCTTTTATTTAGGTATTAAGTCGATTTTCTTGTATACACACATTTAGCACATTGAGTTGCGTCGAAACATTTACTTCACTTATTTAAGTTAACTAACCGTCTTTATCTCACTGACGTTGTCATAAAGCCATAAAGGTGGCGCATTTGGAAGAATTCCACAATCTTATATTTAGGTATAAAGTCGATTTTCTTGTATATACCATTTAGCAATCGATACTGAGTTGCTTCAAAACATTTACTTCACTTATTTAAGTTAACTAACTGTCTTCATCTCACTGACGTTGTCATAAAGCCATAACGGTAGCGAATTTGCAAGAACTCCACAATCTTATATTTAGGTATAAAGTCGATTTTCTTGTATATACACATTTAGCAATCGATATTGAGTTGCTTCAAATCATTAACTTCACTTATTCAAGTTAACTAACCGTCTTTATCTCACTGAAGTTGTCATAAAGCCATAACGGCAGCGCATTTGGAAGAATTCCAAAAACTTGCATTTTAGTATATGGTCGATTTTCTTGTATATACACATTTACCAACCGATATTGAGTTGCGTCAGAACATTTACTTCACTTATTTAAGTTAACTAACCGTCTTTATCTCACTGACGTTGTCATAAAGCCATAAAGGTGGCGCATTTGGAAGAATTCCACAATCTTATATTTAGGTATGAAGTCGATTTTCTTGTATACACACATTTAGCATATTGAGTTGCGTCAAATAATTTACTTCACTTATTTAAGTTAACTAACCGTCTTTATCTCACTGACGTTGTCATAAAGCCATAAAGGTGGCGCATTTGGAAGAATTCCACAATCTTATATTTAGGTATAAGGTCGATTTTCTTGTATATACACATTTAGCAATCGATATTCAGTTGCTTCAAATCATTTACTTCACTTAGTCAAGTTAACTAACCGTCTATATCTCACTGAAGTTGTCATAAAGCCGTAACGGCAGCGCAATTGGAAGAATTCCACAATCTTATATTTAGGTATAAAGTCGATTTTCTTGCATACACATATTCAGCATATTGAGTTGCGTCAAAACATTTACTCACTTATTTAAGTTAGTTAACATTTTTTATCTTACTGAAGTTGAATTGAAACCATAGTGGCAGTGCATTTGGAAAAATTCCACAATCTTATATTAAGGTATAAAGTCGATTTTCTTGTATACACACATTTAGCATATTGAGTTGCGTCAAATAATTTACATCACTTAAGTTAGTTAACATTCTTTATCTTACTGAAGTTGAATTGAAACCATA
>NW_024394669.1:0-4927 GCF_016617805.1 Bactrocera tryoni
AGATGACGAAGGTTAATTAACTTTAATATGTGAAGCTAATGATTTGAAGCAACTTGATATGGATTTCTAAATGTGTACATGCCTGAAAATCGGTTTTATACCTAAAAGTAAAATTGTGGAATATTTCCAAATGCACTGCCGTTATGGCTTTATGCCAACTTGGGTAAGATGAAGGAAGTTAATTAACTTTAATATGTTAAGCTAATGATTTGAGGTAACTTGATACGGATTTCTAAATGTGTACATGCAAAAAAGTCGATTTTATACCTAACTGTAAAATTCTGGAATTTTCCAAATGCACTGCCGTTAAAGTCTTCTGTCAACTTGAGTAAGATGGTGAGGGTTAATTAACTTTAATATGTTAAGCTAATGATTTGAAGCAACTTGATATGGATTTCTAAATGTGTACATGCAAGAAAACCGGTTTCATACCTAAATGTAAAATTATGGAATTTTCCAAATGCACTGCCATTTTCTTTATGCCAACTTCAGTGAGATGAAGAAGATTAATTCACTTTAATATGTTAAGCTAATGATTTGAGCTAACTTGATATGGATTTCTAAATATGTACATGCAAGAAAGTCGGTTTTATATCTAAATGTAAAATTATGGAATTTTTTTCCAACACACTGCTGTTAGGGTCTTATGTCAACTTGTGTAAGATGGTGAGGGTTAATTAACTTTAAAATGTTAAGCTAATGATTTGAGGTAACTTGATATGGATTTCTAAATGTGTACATGCCTGAAAATCGGTTTTATACCTAAAAGTAAAATTGTGGAATATTTCCAAATGCACTGCCGTTATGGCTTTATGCCAACTTGAGTAAGATGAAGGAAGTTAATTAACTTTAATATGTTAAGCTAATGATTTGAGGTAACTTGATATGGATTTCTAAATGTGTACATGCAAAAAAGTCGGTTTTATACCTAACTGTAAAATTCTGGAATTTTCCAAATGCACTGCCGTTAAAGTCTTCTGTCAACTTGAGTAAGATGGTGAGGGTTAATTAACTTTAATATGTTAAGCTAATGATTTGAAGCAACTTGATATGGATTTCTAAATGTGTACATGCAAGAAAACCGGTTTCATACCTAAATGTAAAATTATGGAATTTTCCAAATGCACTGCCATTTTCTTTATGCCAACTTCAGTGGGATGAAGAAGGTTAATTCACTTTAATATGTTAAGCTAATGATTTGAGCTAACTTGATATGGATTTCTAAATGTGTACATGCAAGAAAATCGGTTTCATACCTAAATGTAAAATTATGGAATTTTACAAACACACTGCCATTTTCTTTGTGCCAACTTCAGTAAGATGAAGAAGATTAATTATCTTTAAAATGTGAAGCTTATGATTTGAAGCAACTTGATATGGATTTTTAAATGTGTACATGCCTGAAAATCGGTTTTATACCTAAAAGTAAAATTGTGGAATATTTCCAAATGCACTGCCGTTATGGCTTTATTTCAACTTGAGTAAGATGGTGAAGGTTAATTAACTTTAATATGTTAAGCTAATGATTTGAGGTAACTTGATATGGATTTCTAAATGTGTACATGCAAAAAGGTCGGTTTTATACCTAACTGTAAAATTCTGGAATTTTCCAAATGCACTGCCGTTAAAGTCTTCTGTCAACTTGAGTAAGATGGTGAGGGTTAATTAACTTTAATATGTTAAGCTTATGATTTGAGGTAACTTGATATGGATTTCTAAACGTGTACATGCAAAAAAGTCGGTTTTATACCTAAATGTAAAATTATGGAATTTTACAAATGCACTGCCGTTTTCTTTGTGCCAACTTCAGTAAGATGAAGAAGATTAAT
The DNA here is from genome assembly GCF_016617805.1 of Bactrocera tryoni. Lineage (NCBI taxonomy): Eukaryota > Metazoa > Arthropoda > Insecta > Diptera > Tephritidae > Bactrocera > Bactrocera tryoni. Next base: position 1,830 of record NW_024394669.1, read on the forward strand.
TATCTTTAAAATGTGAAGCTTATGATTTGAAGCAACTTGATATGGATTTTTAAATGTGTACATGCCAGAAAATCCACTGCCATTATGGTCTAATGTCAACTTGATGGTGAGGGTTAATTAAGTTTAATATGTTAAGCTAATGATTTGAGGTAACTTGATATGGATTTCTAAATTTATACATGCAAGAAAATCGGTTTTATACCTAAGTGTAAAATTCTGGAATATTTTCAAATGCACTGCCGTTATGGCTTTATGCCAACTTGAGTAAGATGAAGGAAGTTAATTAACTTTAATATGTTAAGCTAATGATTTGAGGTAACTTGATATGCATTTCTAAATGTGTACATGCAAAAAAGTCGGTTTTATACCTAAAAGTAAAATTATGGAATTTTTTCCAAATGCACGGCCGTTAAGGTTTTCTGTCAACTTGAGTAAGATGAAGAAGATCACTTAAGTTTAATATGTTAAGCTAATGATTTGAGGTAACTTGATATAGATTTCTAAATTTGTACATGCAAGAAAATCCGTTTTATACCTAAATAAAATTCTGGAATATTTCCAAATGCACTGCCGTTATGGCTTTATGCCAACTTGAGTAAGATGAAGGAAGTTAATTAACTTTAATATGTTAAGCTAATGATTTGAGGTAACTTGATATGGATTTCTAAATGTGTACATGAAAAAAAGTCGGTTTTATACCTAAATCCAAAATTATGGAATTTTTTCCAAATGCACGGCCGTTAAGGTTTTCTGTCAACTTCAGTAAGATGAAGAAGATCATTTAGGTTTAATATGTTAAGCTAATGATTTGAGGTAACTTGATATGGATTTCTAAATTTGTACATGCAAGAAAATCTGCCGTTAGGGTCTAATGTCAACTTGAGTAAGATGGTGAGGGTTAATTAACTTTAATATGTTTTGCTTATGATTTGAGGTAACTTGATATGGATTTCTTAATGCGTACATGCAAAAAAGTCGATTTTATACCTAAATGTAAAATTATGGAATTTTACAAATGCACTGCCGTTTTCTGTGTGCCAACTTCAGTAAGATGAAGACAATTAATTATCTTTAAAATGTGAAGCTTATGATTTGAAGCAACTTGATATGGATTTTTAAATGTGTACATGCCAGAAAATCCACTGCCATTATAGTCTAATGTCAACTTGATGGTGAGGGTTAATTAAGTTTAATATGTTAAGCTAATGATTTGAGGTAACTTGATATGGATTTCTAAATTTATACATGCAAGAAAATCGGTTTTATACCTAAATGTAAAATTCTGGAATATTTTTCCAACACACTGCTGTTAGGGTCTTATGTCAACTTGTGTAAGATGGTGAGGGTTAATTAACTTTAAAATGTTAAGCTTATGATTTGAGGTAACTTGATATGGATTTCTAAATGTGTACATGCCTGAAAATCGGTTTTATACCTAAAAGTAAAATTGTGGAATATTTCCAAATGCACTGCCGTTATGGCTTTATGCCAACTTGGGTAAGATGAAGGAAGTTAATTAACTTTAATATGTTAAGCTAATGATTTGAGGTAACTTGATACGGATTTCTAAATGTGTACATGCAAAAAAGTCGGTTTTATACCTAACTGTAAAATTCTGGAATTTTCCAAATGCACTGCCGTTAAAGTCTTCTGTCAACTTGAGTAAGATGGTGAGGGTTAATTAACTTTAATATGTTAAGCTAATGATTTGAAGCAACTTGATATGGATTTCTAAATGTGTACATGCAAGAAAACCGGTTTCATACCTAAATGTAAAATTATGGAATTTTCCAAATGCACTGCCGTTATTGTCTTATGTCAACTTGAGTAAGATGAAGAAGATCAATTAACTTTAATGTGTTAAGCTAATGATTTGAGGTAACTTGATATGGTTTTCTACTTGTGTACATGCAAGAAAGTCGGTTTTATACCTAAATGTAAATTGTGGAATTTTTCTAAATGCACTGCCGTTTTGGCTTTATGCCAACTTCTGTAAGATGACGAAGGTTAATTTACTTTAATATGTGAAGCTAATGATTTGAAGCAACTTGATATGGATTTCTAAATGTGTACATGCAAGAAAATCGGTTTAACACCTAAATGTAAAATTATGGAATTTTCCAAATGCACAGCCATTTTCTTTACACCAACTTCAGTAAGATGAAGAAGACTAATTAACTTTAATATGTGAAGCTAATGATTTGATGCAACTTGATATGGATTTCTAAATGTGTACATGCAAGAAAGTCGGTTTTATAACTAACTGTTAAATTCTGGAATTTTCCAAATGCACTACCGTTATTGTCTTATGTCAACTTCTGTAAGATGACGAAGGTTAATTAACTTTAATATGTGAAGCTAATGATTTGAAGCAACTTGATATGGATTTCTAAATGTGTTCATGCAAGAAAATCGGTTTAACCCCTAAATGTAAAATTATGGAATTTTCCATATGCACAGCCATTTTTTCTATACCAACTTCAGTAAGATGAATAAGATCAATTAACTTTAATATGTGAAGCTAATGATTTGAGGCAACTTGATATGGATTTCTAAATGTGTACATACAAGAAAGTCGGTTTTATAACTAACTGTTAAATTCTGGAATTTTCCAAATGCACTGCCGTTATTGTCTTATGTCAACTTGAGTAAGATGAAGAAGATCAATTAACTTTAATGTGTTAAGCTAATGATTTGAGGTAACTTGATATGGATTTCTAAATGTGTACATGCAAGAAAGTCGGTTTTATAACTAACTGTTAAATTCTGAAATTTTCCAAATGCACTGCCGTTATTGTCTTATGTCAACTTGAGTAAGATGAAGAAGATCAATTAACTTTAATGTGTTAAACTAATGATTTGAGGTAACTTGATATGGATTTCTAAATGTGTACATGCAAGAAAGTCAGTTTCATACCTAAATGTAAAATTGTGGAATTTTTCTAAATGCACTGCCGTTTTGGCTTTATGCCAACTTCTGTAAGATGACGAAGGTTAATTAACTTTAATATGTGAAGCTAATGATTTGAAGCAACTTGATATGGATTTCTAAATGTGTACATGCCTGAAAATCGGTTTTATACCTAAAAGTAAAATTG
>NW_024394670.1:0-11136 GCF_016617805.1 Bactrocera tryoni
TCGAGTTTCTTGTATATACACATTCAGCAGTCAATATTGGGTTGCTTCTAGTCATTAGCATCAAATATTTTAGACAATTAGCCTTCTTCATCTTGCTGAAGTTGACATAAAGCCATTACTGTAGTGCATTTGGAAGAATTCGACAATCTTATATTCAGGTGTAAAGTCGATTTTCTTGTATATACACATTTAGCAGTCGATATTGAGTTGCTTTAAGTCTTTCATTTGACAAATTTAAGTTAACTAACCTCCTTCATCTTACCGAATTTGACGTAAAGCCATAACGGCAGTGCATTTGGAAGAATTCGACCACCTTATATTCAGGTATAAAGTCGATTTTCTTGTATATACACATTTAGCAGTCAATATTGGGTTGCTTCTAATCATTAGCATCAAATACTTTAGACAATTAGCCTTCTTCATCTTACTGAAGTTGACATAAGGCCATAACTGCAGTGCTTTTGGAAGAATTCGACAATTTTATATTCAGGTATAAAGTCGATTTTCTTGTATATACACATTTAGCAGTCAATATTGAGTTGCTTCAAATCATTAACATCAAATATTTAAGTTAATTAACCTTCTTCATTTTACTGAAGTTGACATAAAGCCGTGACGGCAGTGCATTTGGAAGAATTTGACCACCTTATATTCAGATATAAAGCCGATTTTCTTGTATATACACATTAGCAGTCGATATTGAGTTGCTTCAAATCATTAACATCAAATATTTAAGATAATTAACCTTCCTCATCTTGCTGAAGTTGGCAGTGCATTTGGAGGAATTCGGCAATTTTATATTCAGGTATAAAGTCGATTTTCTTGTATATACACATTTAACAGTCAATATTGGGTTGCTTTTCATCATTAGCATCAAATATTTTAGGCAATTAGCCTTCTTCATCTTACTGAAGTTGACATAAGGCCATAACTGCAGTGCTTTTGGAAGAATTCGACAATTTTATATTTAGGTAAAAAGTCGATTTTCTTGTATATACACATTCAGCAGTCGATATTGAGTTGCTTCAAATCATTAGCATCAAATATTTTAGATAATTCACCTTCTTCATCTTGCTGAAGTTGGCATAAAGCCATAACGGCAGTGCATTTGGAAGAATTCGACAATCTCATATTCAGTCGATTTTCTTGTATATACACATTAAGCAGTCGATATTGAGTTGCTTTAAGTCATTAATATGACAAATTTAAGTTAACTAACCTCCTTCATCTTACCGAAGTTGACGTAAAGCCATAACGGCAGTGCATTTGGAAGAATTCGACCACCTTATATTCAGGTATAAAGTCGATTTTCTTGTATATACACATTTAGCAGTCAATATTGGGTTGCTTCTAATCATTAGCATCAAATATTTTAGACAATTAGCTTTCTTCATCTTACTGAAGTCGACATAAGGCCATAACTGCAGTGCTTTTGGAAGAATTCGACAATTTTATATTTAGGTATAAATTCGATTTCTTGTATATACACATTCAGCAGTCAATATTGGGTTGCTTCTAATCATTAGCATCAAATATTTAAGATAATTCACCTTCTTCATCTTGCTGAAGTTGGCATAAAGCCATAACGGCAGTGCATTTGGAAAAAATTCCATAATTTTACATTTAGGTATAAAACCGATTTTCTTGAATGTACACATTTAGAAATCCATATCAGGTTGCTTCAAATCATTAAATTCACATATTAAAGTTATTAACTTTCTTCATCTTTCTAAAGTTGGCAAAGCCATAACGGCAGTGCATTTGGAAGAATTCGACAATCTTATATTCAGGTATAAAGTCGATTTTCTTGCTTATACACATTTAGCAGTCGATATTGAATTGCTTCAAATCATTAACATCAAATATTTCAGACAATTAGCCTTCTTCATCTTGCTGAAGTTGACATAAAGCCATAACGGCAGTGCATTTGGAAGAATTCGACAATCTTATATTCGGGTATAAAGTCGATTTTCTTGTTTATACACATTTAGCAGTCGATATTGAGTTGCTTCAAATCATTAACATCAAATATTTAAGTTAATTAACCTTCTTTATCTTACTAAAGTTGACATAAAGCCAAAATGGCAGTGCATTTGGAAGAATTCGACAATTTTATATTCAGGTATAAAGTAGATTTTCTTGTATATACATATTTAGCAGTCGATACTCAGTTGCTTCAAATCAAGAACATCAAATATTTAAGTAAATTAGCCTTCTTCATCTTGCTGAAGTTGACATAGAGCCATAACTTTAGTGCATTTGGAAAAATTCGACAATTTTATATTCAGGTATAAAGTCGATTTTCTTGTATATACACATTTAGCAGTCGATATTGAGTTGCTTCAAATCATTAACATCAAATATTTAAGGTAATTAACTTTCTTTATCTTGCTGAAGTTGACATAAGGCCATAACTGCAGTGCTTTTGGAAGAATTCGACAATTTGATATTCAGGTATAAAGTCCATTTTCTTGTATATACACATTTAGCAGTCGATATTGAGTTGCTTCAAATCATTAACATCAAATATTTAAGATAATTAACCTTCCTCATCTTGCTGAAGTTGGCATAAAACATCTTGCTGAAGTTGGCAGTGCATTTGGAAGAATTCGGCAATTTTATATTCAGGTATAAAGTCGATTTTCTTGTAAATACACATTTAGCAGTAAATATTGGGTTTCTTCTAATCATTAGCATCAAATATTTTGGACAATTAGCCTTCTTCATCTTACTGAAGTTGACATAAGGCCATAACTGCAGTGCTTTTGGAAGAATTCGACAATTTTATATTCAGGTATAAAGTCGATTTTCTTGTATATACACATTTAGCAGTCAATATTGGGTTGCTTCTCATCATTAGCATCAACTATTTTAGGCAATTAGCCTTCTTCATCTTACTGAAGTTGACATAAGGCCATAACTGCAGTGCTTTTGGAAGAATTCGACAATTTTATATTCAGGTATAAAGTCGATTTTCTTGTAAATACACATTTAACAGTCAATATTGGGTTGCTTCTCATCATTAACATCAAATATTTAAGTTAATTAAACTTCTTCATCTTGCTGAAGTTGACATAAAGCCATACGGCAGTGCATTTGGAAGAATTCGACAATCTTATATTTAGGTATAAAGTCGATTTTCTTCTATATACACATTTATTAGTCGATATTGAGTTGCCCTAAATCACTAATTTAACATATTTAAGTTAATTAACCTTCTTCATCTTACTGAAGTTGACGTAAAGCCATAACGGCAGTGCATTTGGAAGAATTCGACAATCTTATATTCAGGTATAAAGTGGATTTTCATTGATATACATATTAAGCAATCGATATTGATTTGCTCTAAATCATTAATGTAACTTATTTAAGTTATTGAGCCTTCTTCATCCTACAGAAGTTGACATAAAGCCATAACGGCAGTGCATTTGTAAGAATTCGACAATTTTATATTCAGTTATAAAGTCGTTTTGCTTGTATATACACATTTAGCAGCCGATATTGAGTTGCTTCAAATCATTAGCATCAAATATTTTAGATAATTCACCTTCTTCATCTTGCTGAAGGTGGCATAAAGCCATAACGGCAGTGCATTTGAAAGAATTCGACCACTTTATATTCAGGTATAAAGTCGATTTTCTTGTATATACACATTTAGCAGTCGATATTGAGTTGCTTCAAATCACTAATATCAAATATTTAAGATAATTAACCTTCTACATCTTGCTGAAGTTGGCATAAAGCCATAACGGCAGTGCATTTGGAAGAATTCGACAATCTCATTTTCAGGTATAAAGTCGATTTTCTTGTATATATGTACACATTTAGCAGTCGATATTGAGTTGCTTCAAATCTTTAACATCGAATATTTAAAATAATTAACCTTCTTCATCTTGCTGAAGTTGGCATAAAGCCATAACGGCTGTGCAGTTGGAAGAATTCGACAATCTTATATTCAGGTATAAAGTCGATTTGCTTGTATATACACATTTAGCAGTCGATATTGAGTTGCTTCAAATCACTAATATCAAATATTTAAGATAATTAACCTTCCACATCTTGCTGAAGTTGGCATAAAGCCATAACGGCAGTGCATTTGGAAGAATTCGACAATCTTATATTCAGGTATAAAGTCGATTTTATTGTATATACATACACATTTAGTAGTCGATATTGAGTTGCCTTAAATCGCTAATTTAACACATTTAAGTTAATTAACCTTCTTTATCTTACTAAAGTTGACATAAAGCCAAAATGGCAGTGCACTTGGAAGAATTCGACAATTTTATATTCAGGTATAAAGTAGATTTTCTTGTATATACATATTTAGCAGTCGATACTCAGTTGCTTCAAATCAAGAACATCAAATATTTAAGCAAATTAGCCTTCTTCATCTTGCTGAAGTTGACATAAAGCCATAACTTTAGTGCATTTGGAAAAATTCGACAATTTTATATTCAGGTATAAAGTCGATTTTCTTGTATATACACATTTAGCAGTCGATATTGAGTTGCTTCAAAACATTAACATCAAATATTTAAGGTAATTAACTTTCTTTATCTTGCTGAAGTTGACATAAGGCCATAACTGCAGTGCTTTTGGAAGAATTCGACAATTTTATATTCAGGTATAAAGTCGATTTTCTTGTATATACACATTTAGCAGTCGATATTGAGTAGCTTAAAATCATTAACATCAAATATTTAAGGTAATTAACTTTCTTTATCTTGCTGAAGTTGACATAAGGCCATAACTGCAGTACTTTTGGAAGAATTCGACCACCTTATATTCAGGTATAAAGTCGATTTTCTTGTATATGCACATTTAGCAGTAAATATTGGGTTGCTTCTAATCATTAGCATCAAATATTTTGGACAATTAGCCTTCTTCATCTTACTGAGGTTGACATAAGGCCATAACTGCAGTGCTTTTGGAAGAATTCGAAAATTTTATATTCAGGTATAAAGTCGATTTTCTTGTATATACACATTTAGCAGTCAATATTGGGTTGCTTCTCATCATTAGCATCAAATATTTTAGGCAATTAGCCTTCTTCATCTTACTGAAGTTGACATAAGGCCATAACTGCAGTGCTTTTGGAAGAATTCGACAATTTTATATTCAGGTATAAAGTCGATTTTCTTGTATATACACATTCAGTCGTCGATATTGAGTTGCTTCAAATCATTGACATCAAATATTTAAGTTAATTAAACTTCTTCATCTTGCTGAAGTTGACATAAAGCCATACGGCAGTGCATTTGGAAGAATTCGACAATCTTATATTCAGGTATAAAGTCGATTTTCTTGTATATACACATTTAGCAGTCAATATTGAGTTGCCTTAAATCACTAATTTAACATATTTAAGTTAATTAACCTTCTTCATCTTACTGAAGTTGACATAAAGCCATAACGGCCGTGCATTTGGAAGAATTCGACAATCTTATATTCAGGTATAAAGTGGATTTTCATTGATATACATATTAAGCAATCGATATTGATTTGCTCTAAATCATTAATGTAACTTATTTAAGTTATTGAGCCTTCTTCATCCTACAGAAGTTGACATAAAGCCATAACGGCAGTGCATTTGGAAGAATTCGACAATTTTATATTCAGTTATAAAGTCGATTTGCTTGTATATACACATTTAGCAGCCGATATTGAGTTGCTTCAAATCATTAGCATCAAATATTTTAGATAATTCACCTTCTTCATCTTGCTGAAGGTGGCATAAAGCCACAACGGCAGTGCATTTGAAAGAATTCGACAATCTCATATTCAGGTATAAAGTCGATTTTCTTGTATATACACATTTAGCAGTCGATATTGAGTTGCTTCAAATCTTTAACATCGAATATTTAAAATAATTAACCTTCTTCATCTTGCTGAAGTTGGCATAAAGCCATAACGGCTGTGCAGTTGGAAGAATTCGACAATCTTATATTCAGGTATAAAGTCGATTTGCTTGTATATACACATTTAGCAGTCGATATTGAGTTGCTTCAAATCATTAATATCAAATATTTAAGATAATTAACCTTCTACATCTTGCTGAAGTTGGCATGAAGCCATAACGGCAGTGCATTTGGAAGAATTCGACAATCTTATATTCAGGTATAAAGTCGATTTTATTGTATATACACATTTAGTAGTCGATATTGAGTTGCCTTAAATCACTAATTTAACACATTTAAGTTAATTAACCTTCTTTATCTTACTAAAGTTGACATAAAGCCAAAATGGCAGTGCATTTGGAAAAATTCGACAATTTTATATTCAGGTATAAAGGAGATTTTCTTGTATATACATATTTAGCAGTCGATACTCAGTTGCTTCAAATCAAGAACATCAAATATTTAAGTAAATTAGCCTTCTTCATCTTGCTGAAGTTGACATAAAGCCATAACTTTAGTGCATTTGGAAAAATTCGGCAATTTTATATTCAGGTATAAAGTCGATTTTCTTGTATATACACATTTAGCAGTCGATATTGAGTTGCTTCAAATCATTAACATCAAATATTTAAGGTAATTAACTTTCTTTATCTTGCTGAAGTTGACATAAAGCCATAACGGCAGTGCTTTTGGAAGAATTCGACAATTTTATATTTAGGTATAAAGTCGATTTCTTGTATATACACATTCAGCAGTCAATATTGGGTTGCTTCTAATCATTAGCATCAAATATTTAAGATAATTAACCTTCTACATCTTGCTGAAGTGTGCATAAGGCCATAACGGCAGAGCATTTGGAAGAATTCGACAATCTTATATTCAGGTGTAAAGTCGATTTTCTTGTATATACACATTTAGCAGTCGATATTGAGTTGCTTCAAATCATTAGCATCAAATATTTTAGATAATTCACCTACTTCATCTTGCTGAAGTTGGCATAAAGCCATAACGGCAGTGCATTTGGAAGAATTCGACAATCTTATATTCAGGTGTAAAGCCGATATTCTTGTATATACACATTTGGCAGTCAATATTGAGTAGCTTCTAATCATTAGCATCAAATATTTCAGACAATTGGCCTTCTTCATCTTGCTAAAGCTGACATAAAGCCATAACGGCAGTGCATATGGAAGAATTCGACAATTTTACATTCAGGTGTAAAGTCGATTTGCTTGTATATACACATTTAGCAGTCGATATTGAGTTGCTTCAAATCATTAGCATCAAATATTTTAGATAATTCACCTTCTTCATCTTGCTGAAGTTGGCATAAAGCCATAACGGCAGTGCATTTGGAAGAATTCGACAATCTTATATTCAGGTGTAAAGTCGATTTTCTTGTATATACACATTTAGAAGTCGATATTGAGTTGCTTTAAGTCATTAATTTGACAAATTTAAGTTAACTAACCTCCTTCATCTTACCGAAGTTGACGCAAAGCCATAACGGCAGTGCATTTGGAAGAATTCGACCACCTTATATTCAGGTATAAAGTCGATTTTCTTGTATATACACATTTAGCAGTCAATATTGGGTTGCTTATAATCATTAGCATCAAATATTTCAGACAATTAGCCTTCTTCATCTTGCTGAAGTTGACATAAAGCCATAACTGTAGTGCATTTGGAGGAATTCGACAATTTTATATTCAGGTATAAAGTCCATTTTCTTGTATATACACATTTAGCAGTCGATATTGAGTTGCTTCAAATCATTAACATCAAATATTTAAGATAATTAACCTTCCTCATCTTGCTGAAGTTGGCATAAAACATTTTGCTGAAGTTGGCAGTGCATTTGGAAGAATTCGACAATTTTATATTCAGGTATAAAGTCGATTTTCTTGTAAATACACATTTAACAGTCAATATTGGGTTGCTTCTAATCATTAGCATCAAATATTTTAGACAATTAGCCTTCTTCATCTTACTGAAGTTGACATAAGGCCATAACTGCAGTGCTTTTGGAAGAATTCGACAATTTTATATTCAGGTATAAAGTCGATTTTCTTGTATATACACATTTAGCAGTCGATATTGAGTAGCTTAAAATCATTAACATCAAATATTTAAGGTAATTAACTTTCTTTATCTTGCTGAAGTTGACATAAGGCCATAACTGCAGTACTTTTGGAAGAATTCGACCACCTTATATTCAGGTATAAAGTCGATTTTCTTGTATATGCACATTTAGCAGTAAATATTGGGTTGCTTCTAATCATTAGCATCAAATATTTTGGACAATTAGCCTTCTTCATCTTACTGAAGTTGACATAAGGCCATAACTGCAGTGCTTTTGGAAGAATTCGACAATTTTATATTCAGGTATAAAGTCGATTTTCTTGTATATGCACATTTAGCAGTCTATATTGGGTTGCTTCTCATCATTAGCATCAAATATTTTAGGCAATTAGCATTCTTCATCTTACTGAAGTTGACATAAGGCCATAACTGCAGTGCTTTTGGAAGAATTCGACAATTTTATATTTAGGTATAAAGTCGATTTTCTTGTATATACACATTCAGCAGTCGATATTGAGTTGCTTCAAATCATTAACATCAAATATTGTAGACAATTAGCCTTCTTCATCTTACTGAAGTTGACATAAGGCCATAACTGCAGTGCTTTTGGAAGAATTCGACAATTTTATATTCAGGTATAAAGTGGATTTTCTTGTATATGCACATTTAGCAGTCAATATTGGGTTGCTTCTAATCATTAGCATCAAATATTTTGGACAATTAGCCTTCTTCATCTGACTGAAGTTGACATAAGGCCATAACTGCAGTGCTTTTGGAAGAATTCGACAATTTTATATTCAGGTATAAAGTCGATTTTCTTGTATATACACATTTAGCAGTCAATATTGGGTTGCTTCTAATCATTAGCATCAAATATTTTAGACAATTAGCCTTCTTCATATTGCTGAAGTTGACATAAAGCCATAACTGTAGTGCATTTGGAAGAATTCGACAATTTTATATTCGGGTATAAAGTCGATTTTCTTGTATATACACATTCAGTCGTCGATATTGAGTTGCTTCAAATCATTAACATCAAATATTTAAGTTAATTCACCTTCTTCATCTTGCTGAAGGTGGCATAAAGCCATAACGGCAGTGCATTTGGAAGAATTCGACCACCTTATATTCAGGTATAAAGTCGATTTTCTTCTATATACACATTTAGCAGTCAATATTGGGTTGCTTCTAATCATTAGCATCAAATACTTTAGACAATTAGCCTTCTTCATCTTACTGAAGTTGACATAAGGCCATAACTGCAGTGCTTTTGGAAGAATTCGACAATTTTATATTCAGGTATAAAGTCGATTTTCTTGTATATACACATTTAGCAGTCTATATTGGGTTGCTTCTCATCATTAGCTTCAAATATTTTAGGCAATTAGCATTCTTCATCTTACTGAAGTTGACATAAGGCCATAACTGCAGTGCTTTTGGAAGAATTCGACAATTTTATATTCAGGTATAAAGTCGATTTTCTTGTATATACACATTCAGTCGTCGATATGGAGTTGCTTCAAATCATTAACATCAAATATTTAAGTTAATTAAACTTCTTCATCTTGCTGAAGTTGACATAAAGCCATACGGCAGTGCATTTGGAAGAATTCGACAATCTTATATTCAGGTATAAAGTCGATTTTCTTGTATATACACATTTAGCAGTCAATATTGAGTTGCCCTAAATCACTAATTTAACATATTTAAGTTAATTAACCTTCTTCATCTTACTGAAGTTGACATAAAGCCATAACGGCAGTGCATTTGGAAGAATTCGACAATCTTATATTCAGGTATAAAGTGAATTTTCATTGATATACATATTAAGCAATCGATATTGATTTGCTCTAAATCATTAATGTAACTTATTTAAGTTATTGAGCCTTCTTCATCCTACAGAAGTTGACATAAAGCCATAACGGCAGTACATTTGGAAGAATTCGACAATCTTATATTCAGTTATAAAGTCGATTTGCTTGTATATACACATTCAGTCGTCGATATTGAGTTGCTTCAAATCATTAACATCAAATATTTAAGTTAATTAAACTTCTTCATCTTGCTGAAGGTGGCATAAAGCCATAACGGCAGTGCATTTGGAAAAATTCGACAATTTTATATTCAGGTATAAAGTCGATTTTCTTGTATATACACATTCAGTCGTCGATATTGAGTTGCTTCAAATCATTAACATCAAATATTTAAGTTAATTAAACTTCTTCATCTTGCTGAAGTTGACATAAAGCCATACGGCAGTGCATTTGGAAGAATTCGACAATCTTATATTCAGGTATAAAGTCGATTTTCTTGTGTATACACATTTAGCAGTTAATACTGAGTTGCTTCAAATCATTAACATCAAATATTTGAGATAATTAACCTTCTTCATCTTGCTGAAGTTGGCATAAAGCCATAACGGCAGTGCATTTGGAAGAATTCGACAATCTTATATTCAGGTATAAAGTCGATTTTATTGTATATACATACACATTTAGTAGTCGATATTGAGTTGCCTTAAATCACTAATTTAACACATTTAAGTTAATTAACCTTCTTTATCTTACTAAAGTTGACATAAAGCCAAAATGGCAGTGCACTTGGAAGAATTCGACAATTTTATATTCAGGTATAAAGTAGATTTTCTTGTATATACATATTTAGCAGTCGATACTCAGTTGCTTCAAATCATTAATGTCAAATATTTAAGTAAAGTAGCCTTCTTCATCTTGCTGAAGTTGACATAAAGCCATCACTTTAGTGCATTTGGAAAAATTCGACAATTTTATATTCAGGTATAAAGTCGATTTTCTTGTATATACACATTTAGCAGTCGATATTGAGTTGCTTCAAATCATTAACATCAAATATTTAAGGTAATTAACTTTATTTATCTTGCTGAAGTTGACACAAAGCCATAACGGCAGTGCTTTTGGAAGAATTCGACAATTTTATATTTAGGCATAAAGTCGATTTCTTGTATACACACATTCAGCAGTCAATATTGGGTTGCTTCTAATCATTAGCATCAAATATTTAAGATAATTTACCTTCTACATCTTGCTGAAGTGTGCATAAGGCCATAACGGCAGTGCATTTGGAAGAATTCGACAATCTTATATTCCGGTATAAAGTCGATTTTCTTGTATATACA
>NW_024394671.1:0-5747 GCF_016617805.1 Bactrocera tryoni
AATGATTTGAAGCATCTCAATATCGACTGCTAAATGCGTATATACAAGAAAATCGACTTGACGATATCCATTGCTAAATGCGTATAAACAAGAAAATCGACTTTATACCTAAATTCAAGATTTTGGAATTCTTCCAAATGCACTGCCGTTATGGCTTTATGTCAACTTCAGTAAGATGAAGAAAGTTAATAATCTTTAATATTTGAATTTAGTGATTTGAAGTATCTCAGTGTCGATTGCTAAATGCGTATATACAAGAAAATCGACTTTATAGCTAAATATAAGATTATCGAATTCTTCCAAATGCACTGCCCTTATGGCTTTATGTCAACTTCAGTAAGATGAAGAAAGTTAATTTACTTAAATATGTGAAGTTAATGATTTGAAGTATCTCAATGTCGATTGCTAAATGCGTATATACAAGAAAATCGACTTTATACCTAAATATAAGATTTTCGAATTCTTCCAAATGCACTGCCCTCATGCCTTCATGTCAGCTTCACTAAGATGAAGAAGGTTAATTAACTCAAATATGTGAAGTTAATGATTTGACGCAATGCAAAATCGATTGCTAAATATGAATATACAAGAAAATCGACTTGACGATATCGATTGCTAAATGCGTATTAACAAGAAAATCGACTTTATACCTAAATATAAGATTGTGGAATTCTTCAAATGCAATCCCGTTATGGCTTTATGTCAAATTAAGTAAAATGTAGAAGGTTATTTAACTTAAATATTGAAGCGAATGATATGAAGCATCTCAATATCGATTGCTACAAGCGAATATACAAGAAAACCGACTTTATATCTAAATATAAAATTGTCGAATTCTTCCAAATGCACTTCCGTTATAGCTTTATGTCGACTTCAGTAAGATGAAGAAAGTTAACTAACTTAAATATGTGAAGTTGATGATTTAAAGCACCTCAATATCGACTGCTAAATGCGTATATACAAGAAAACCGACTTTATATCTAAATATAAAATTTTCGAATTCTTCCAAATGCACTTCCGTTATAGCTTTATGTCGACTTCAGTAAGATGAAGGAAGTTAACTAACTTAAATATGTAAAGTTAATGTTCAGAAGCTACACAATATCAATTGCTAAATGCGTATATACAAGAAAAGCGACTTTATATCTAAATATAAGATTATGGAATTTTTGCAAATGCACTGCCGGTATGGCTTTATGACAACTTGAGTAAGATGAAGATGGTTATTTAACTTAAATATGTGAAGCTTATGATTTTAGTCATCTCAATATCGATTGCTAAATGTGGATATACAAGAAAATCGATTTTACACCTAAATATAAGATTGTGGAATTCTTCCAAATGCAATGCCGTTATAGCTTTTTGTCAACTTCGGTAAGATGAAGAAAGTTAATTAACTTAAATATGTGAAGCAAATGATTCTAGTCGCCTCAATATCGATTGCTAAACGCGGATATACAAGAAAGTCGACTTTATATCTAAATATAAGATTTTGGAATTCTTCCAACTGCACTGCCGTTTTGGCCTTATGTCAACTTCGGTAAGATGAAGAGAGTTAATTAACTTAAATATGTGAAGCAAATGATTTTAGTCGCCTCAATATCGATTGCTAAACGCGGATATACAAGAAAATCGTTTTTATATCTAAAAATAAGATTTTGAAATTCTTCCAAATGCACTGCCGTTATGGCTTTATGTCAACTTCGGTAAGATGAAGAAAGTTAATTAACTTAAATATATGAAGTTAATGATTTGAAGTATCTCGGTGTCGATTGCTAAATGCGTATATACAAGAAAATCGACTTTATATCTAAATATAAGATTATGGAATTTTTGCAAATGCACTGCCGGTATGGCTTTATGTCAACTTCAGCAAGATGAAGAAAGTTAACTAACTTAAATATATGAAATTAATGATTTAAAGCATCTCAATATCGATTGCTACAAGCGAATATACAAGAAAAAATACTTTATACATAAATATAAGATTTTGGAATTCTTCCAAATGCACTGCCGTTATGGCTTTATGCCACTTTCAGTAAGATGAAGAAAGTTAATTATCTTAAATATGTACAGTTAATGTTCAGAAACTACACAATATCGATTGCTAGATGTGTGTATACAAGAAAATGGACTTTATAACTAAATATAAGATTATGGAATTTTCCTAAATGCACTGCCGTTATGGCTTTATGTCAACTTCAGCAAGATGAAGAAAGTTAACTATCTTAAGCATATGAAGTTAATGATTTAAAGCATCTTAATACCGATTGCTACAAGCGAATATACCAGAAAATCGACTTTATACATAAACATAAGATTTTGGAATTCTTCCAAATGCACTGCCGTTATGGCTTTATGTCACTTTCAGTAATATATAAAATGTTAATTAACTTAAATATGTATATACAAGAAAACGACTTTATACATATCTAAATATAAGATTATGGAATTTTTGCAAATGCACTGCCGGTATGGCTTTATTCAACTTCAACAAGATGAAGAAAGTTAACTAACTTAAATATATGAAGTTAATGATTTAAAGCATCTTAATATCAATTGCTACAAGCGAATATACCAGAAAATCGATTTTATACATAAATATAAGAATTTGGAATTCTTTTAAAGGCACTGCCGTTATGGCTTTATGTCACTTTCAGTAAGATGTAAAATGTTAATTAACTTAAATATGTAAAGTTAATGTTCAGAAGCTACACAATATCGATTGCTAGATGTGTGTATACAAGAAAATCGACTTTATATCTAAATATAAGATTGTGGAATTCTTCCAAATGCACTGCCGTTATCGCTTTATGTCACTTTCAGTAAGATGAAGAAAGTTAATAATCTTAGATATGTAAAGTTAACGTTCAGAAGCTACACAATATCGATTGCTAGATGTGTATATACAAGAAAATCGACATTACATCTAAATATAAGATTATGGAATTTTTCCAAGTGCACTGCCGGTATGACTTTATATCTAAATATAAGATTATGGATTTTTTGCAAATGCACTGGCGGTATGGCTTTATTCAACTTCAACAAGATGAAGAAAGTTAACTAACTTAAATATATGAAGTTAATGATTTAAAGCATCTTAATATCGATTGCTACATGCGAATATACAAGAAAATCGACTTAATACATAAATATAGGATTTTGGAATTCTTCAAAATGTACTGCCGTTATGGCTTTATGTCACTTTCAGTAAGATGTAAAATGCTAATTAACTTAAATATGTAAAGTTAATGTTCAGAAGCTACACAAAATCAATTGCTAAATGGGTATATACCAGAAAATCGACTTTATACATAAATATAAGATTTTGGAATTCTTCCAAATGCACTGCCGTTATGGCTTTATGTCACTTTCAGTAAGATGTAAAATGTTAATTAACTTAAATATGTAAAGTTAAAGTTCAGAAGCTACACCATATCAATTGCAATATACAAGAAAATCGACATTATATCTAAATATAAGATTTTGGAATTCTTCCAAATGCACTGCCGTTATGGCTTTATGTCACTTTCAGTAAGATGAAGAAAGTTAGTAATCTTAAATATGTAAAGTTAATGTTTAGAAGTTACACAAAATCAAATGCTAAATGCGATTTTCTTGTATATAAATCGACTTTATATCTAAATATAAGATTATGGAATTTTTCCCTGTGCACCGCCGTTATGGCTTTATGTCAACTTCAGTAAGATGAAGAAAGTTATTTAACTTAAATATGTGAAGTTAATGATATGAAGCATTTCAATATCTACTGCTTAATGCGTATAAACATGAAACTCGAATTTATACCTAAATATAAGATTGTGGAATTCTTCCAAATGCAATGCCGTTACAGCTTTATGACAACTTCGGTAAGATGAAGAAAATTAATTAACTTAAATATCTGAAGCTAATGATTTTCATCATCTCAATATCGATTGCTACATGCGTATACATGTACAAGAAAATCGACTTTAAGCCTAAATATAAGATTGTGGAATTCTTGCAAATGCAATGCCGTTATAGCCTTATGTCAACTTCGGTAAGATGAAGAAAGTTAATTAACTTAAATATGTGAAGCTAATGATTTTAGTCATCTCAATATCGATTGCTAAATGCGGATATACAAGAAAATCGACTTTATATCTAAATATAAGATTTTGGAATTTTTCCAACTGCACTGCCGTTTTGGCCTTATGTCACTTTCAGTAAGATGAAGAAAGTTAAGTAACATAAATATGCAATATTAATGATAAGAAGCTACTCCTTATCGATTGCTTAATTTGACTATACAAGAAACCCGACTTAATACCTAAATATAAGATTGTGGAATTCTTCCAAATGCAATGCCGTTATAGCTTTATGTCAACTTCGGTAAGATTAAGAAAGTTAATTAACTTAAATATGTGAAGCTAATGATTCTAATCATCTCAATATCGATTGCTAAACGTGGATATACAAGAAAACCGGATTTATACCTAAATATAAGATTGTGGAATTCTTCCAAATGCAATGCCGTTATAGCTTTATGTCAACTTCTTTAAGAGTAAGAAGGTTAATTAACTTAAATATGTGAAGTTAGTGATTTGAAGCAATGCAAAATCGATTGCTAATTATGAATATATAAGAAAATCGACTTTACACATAAATATAAGATTTTGGAACTCTTCCAAATGCACTGCCGTTATGGCTTTATGTCCACTTCGGTAAGATGAAGAAAGTTAATTAACTTAAATATATGAAGTTAATGATTTGAAGTATCTCAGTGTCGATTGCTAAATGCGTATATACAAGAAAATCGACTTTATATCTAAATATAAGATGTGGAATTTTTCCAAATGTACTGCCGTTATGACTTTATATCTAAATATAAGATTAGGGAATTTTTGCAAATGCACTGCCGGTATGGCTTTATTCAACTTCAACAAGATGAAGAAGTTTAAATAACTTAAATATATGAAGTTAATGATTTAAAGCATCTTAATATCGATTGCTAAAAGCGAATATACCAGAAAATCGACTTTATATCTAAATATAAGATTATGGAATTTTTCCCTGTGCACCACCGTTATGGCGTTATGTCAACTTCAGTAAGATGAAGAAAGTTATTTAACTTAAATATGTGAAGTTAATGATATGAAGCATTTCAATATCGACTGCTTAATACGTATAAACATGAAACTCGAATTTATACCTAAATATAAAATTGTGGAATTCTTCCAAATGCAATGCCGTTATAGCTTTATGTCAACTTCGGTAAGATGAAGAAAGTTAATTAACTTAAATATGTGAAGCTAATCATTTTAGTCATCTCAATATCGATTGCTAAATGCGGATATACAAGAAAATCGACTTTATATCTATATATAAGATTTTGGAATTTTTCCAACTGCACTGCCGTTTTGGCCTTATGTCACTTTCAGAAAGATGAAGAAAGTTAAGTAACATAAATATGCAAAATTAATGATAAGAAGCTACTCCATATCGATTGCTAAATTTGGGTATACAAGAAACCCGACTTTATACCTAAATATAAAATTTTGAAATTCTTCCAAATGCAATGCCGTTATAGCTTTATGTCAACTTCGGTAAGATTAAGAAAGTTAATTAACTTAAATATGTGAAGCTAATGATTCTAATCATCTCAATATCGATTGCTAAACGTGGATATACAAGAAAACCGACTTTATACCTAAATATAAGATTGTGGAATTCTTGCAAATGCAATGCCGTTATAGCTTTATGTCAAC
>NW_024394672.1:0-3708 GCF_016617805.1 Bactrocera tryoni
TCTTCATCATAATGAAGTTAACATAAAGCCATAACGGCAGTGCATTTGGAAAAATTCCATAATCTTATATTTAGATATAAAGTCGATTTTTTTGTACACACACATTAAGCAATCGATATTGAGTAGCTTCTAATCACTAACTTCACATATTTAAGTAAGTTACCTCTCTTCATCTTTATGAAGATAACAGAAAGCCATAACGGCAGTGCATTTGGAAAAATTCCATTATCTTATATTAAGGTATAAAGTCGATTTTCTTGTATATACACATTTAGCAATCGATACTGAGTAGCTTCTAATCATTAACTTCACATATTTAAGTTAGTTACCTCTCTTCATCTTTATGAAGATGACATAAGGCCATAACGGCAGTGCATTTGGAAAAATTCCATTATATTATATTAAGGTATAAAGTCGATTTTCTTGATATACACATTTAGCAATCGATACTGAGTAGCTTCTAATCATTAACTTCACATATTTAAGTTAGTTACCTCTCTTCATCATAATGAAGTTGACATAAAGCCATAACGGCAGTGCATTTGGAAAAATTCCGTAATCTTGTATTTAGATATAAAGTCGATTTTTTTGTACACACACATTAAGCAATCGATATTGAGTAGCTTCTAATCATTAACTTCACATATTTAAGTTAGTTACCTCTCTTCATCTTTATGAAGTTGACATAAAGCCATAACGGCAGAGCATTTGGAAAAATTCCATAATCTTATATTTAGATATAAAGTCGATTTTTTTGTACACACACATTAAGCAATCGATATTGAGTAGCTTCTAATCATTAACTTCACATATTTAAGTTAATTAACCTTTTACATCTTAGTGAAGTTGACAT
Source organism: Bactrocera tryoni (assembly GCF_016617805.1). Lineage (NCBI taxonomy): Eukaryota > Metazoa > Arthropoda > Insecta > Diptera > Tephritidae > Bactrocera > Bactrocera tryoni. The sequence continues at coordinate 854 of NW_024394672.1, forward strand.
AAAGCCATAACGGCAGTGCATTTAGAAGAATTCTAAAATCTTATATATATGTATATAATCCATTTTTTTGTATATTCATATCTAGCAATCGATATTGCATTGCTTCAAATCATTAGCTTCACATATTTAATTTAATTAACCTTCTTCATCTTACTGAAGTTGACGTAAAGCAAAAACGGCAGTGCATTTGGAAGAATTCTAACAATTTAAATTTATGTATAAAGTCGATTTTCTTGTATACACATATCACAATCGATATTGTGTAGCTTCTGAACATTAGCTTTACATATTCAAGATTATTAACTTTCTTCATCTAACTGAAAGTGACATAAAGCCATAACGGCAGTGCATTTGAAAGAATTCCCAAATCTTACATTTAGGTATAAAGTCGATTTTTTTGTTTATACGCATTTAGCAACCGATATTGTGTTGCTTTAAATCATTAACTTCACATATTTAAGTTAACTAACCTCCTTCATCTTACTGAAGTTGACATAAAGCCATAACCGTAGTGCATTGGGAAGAACTCTAAAATCTTATATTTACTATATGTATAAAGTCGATTTTCGGTATACACACATTTAGGAGTCGATATTGAGTAGCTTCTAATCATTAACTTCACATATTTAAGTTAGTTAACTTTCTTCATCTTACTGAAGTTGACATAAAGCCAAAACGGCAGTGCATTTGGAAAAATTCCATTATATTATATTAAGGTATAAAGTCGGTTTTCTTGTATATACACATCTAGCAATCGATACTGAGTAGCTTCTAATCATTAACTTCACATATTTAAGTTAGTTACCTCTCTTCATCATAATGAAGTTAACATAAAGCCATAACGGCAGTGCATTTGGAAAAATTCCATAATCTTATATTTAGATATAAAGTCGATTTTTTTGTACACAGACATTAGGCAATCGATATTGAGTAGCTTCTAATCATTAACTTCACATATTTAAGTTAGTTACCTCTCTTCATCTTTATGAAGTTGACATAAAGCCATAACGGCAGTGCATTTGGAAAAATTCCATTATATTATATTAAGGTATAAAGTCGGTTTTCTTGTATATACATATCTAGCAATCGATACTGAGTAGCTTCTAATCATTAACTTCACATATTTAAGTTAGTTACCTCTCTTCATCATAATGAAGTTAACATAAAGCCATAACGGCAGTGCATTTGGAAAAATTCCATAATCTTATATTTAGATATAAAGTCGATTTTTTTGAACACACACATTAAGCAATCGATATTGAGTAGCTTCTAATCATTAACTTCACATATTTAAGTTAGTTACCTCTCTTCATCTTTATGAAGTTGACATAAAGCCATAACGGCAAGGCATTTGGAAAAATTCCATAATCTTATATTTAGATATAAAGTCGATTTTTTTGTACACACACATTAAGCAATCGATATTGAGTAGCTTCTAATCATTAACTTCACATATTTAAGATAGTTACCTCTCTTCATCATAATGAAGTTGACATAAAGCCATAACGGCAGTGCATTTGGAAAAATTCCATAATCTTGTATTTAGATATAAAGTCGATTTTTTTGTACACACACATTAAGCAATCGATATTGAGTAGCTTCTAATCATTAACTTCACATATTTAAGTTAATTAACCTTTTACATCTTAGTGAAGTTGACATAAAGCCATAACGGCAGTGCAATCAGAAGAATTCCAAAATCTTATATTTATTTATATAATCCATTTTTTTGTATATTCATATATAGCAATCGATGTTGCATTGCTTCAAATCGTTAGCTTCACATATTTAATTTAATTAAGCTTCTTCATCTTACTGAAGTTGACATTAAGCCATAACGGCAGTGCATTTGGAAGAATTCCAGAATCTTATACTTACTATATGTATAAAGTCGATTTTTTTGTATACACACATTTAGCAATCGATATTGAGTAGCTTCTAATCATTAACTTCACATATTTAAGTTAGTTGACTTTCTTCATCTTACTGAAGTTGACATAAAGCCATAACGGCAGAGCATTTGGAAAAATTCCATAATCTTATATTTAGATATAAAGTCGATTTTTTTGTACACACGCATTAAGCAATCGATATTGAGTAGCTTCTAATCATTAACTTCACATATTTAAGTTAGTTAACTTTCTTTATCTTACTGAAGTTAACAGAAAGCCATAACGGCAGTGCATTTGGAAAAATTCCATCATCTTATATTAATGTATAAAGTCGATTTTCTTGTATATACACATTTAGCAATCGATACTGAGTAGCTTCTAATCGTTAACTTCACATAATTAAGTTAGTTACCTCTTTTCATCTTTATGAAGTTGACAGAAAGCCATAACGGCAATGCATTTGGAAAAATTCCATTATCTTATATTAAGGTATAAAGTCGATTTTTTTGTACATACACATTTAGCAATCGATATTGCATTGCTTCAAATCATTAACTTTACATATTTAAGTTAGTTACCTCTCTTCATCATAATGAAGTTAACATAAAGCCATAACGGCAGTGCATTTGGGAAAATTCCATAATCTTATATTTAGATATAAAGTCGATTTTTTGTACACACACATTAAGCAATCGATATTGAGTAGCTTCTAATCATTAACTTCACATATTTAAGTTAATTAACCTTTTACTTCTTAGTGAAGTTGACATAAAGCCATAACGGCAGTGCATTTAGAAGAATTCCAAAATCTTATATTTATGTATATAATCCATTTTTGTTTTGTATATTCATATTTAGCAATCGATATTGTATTGCTTCAAATCATTAGCTTCACATATTTAATTTAATTAACCTTCTTCATCTTACTGAAGTTGACGTAAGGCAAAAACGGCAGTGCATTTG
>NW_024394673.1:0-4332 GCF_016617805.1 Bactrocera tryoni
TATTGTGTAGCTTCTGAACATTAACTTTAAATATTTAAGATTATTAACTTTCCTCATTTTACTGAAAGTGACATAAAGCCATAACGGCAGTGCATTTGGAAGAATTCCAAAATCTTATTATTAGGTATAAAGTCGATTTTCTTGTATATACGCATTTAGCAGTCGATATTGAGTAGCTGTTGAACATTAGCTTTACATATTTAAGTTAATTAGCTTCTTCATCTTAGTGAAGTTGACATAAAGCCATAACGGCGGTGTATTTGGAAGAATTCTAAAATCTCATATTTATGTATAAAGTCTATTGTTTTGTATATATTGACATTTGGCAAGCGATATTGAAATTCTTCAAATAATTAACTTCACATATTTAAGATTACTAACTTTCTTCATCTTACTGAAATTGAAATAAAGCCATAACGGCAGTGCATTTGGAAGAATTTAATAACTTTATAGTAATGTAAAAAATGGATTTTCTTGTATATACGCATTCAGCAATCGATATTGAGATGGCTCAAATCATTAGCTTCACATATTTAAGTTAATTAACTTTCTTCATTTTACTGAAAGTGACATAAAGCCATAACGGCAGTGCATTTGGAAGAATTCCAAAATCTTATTATTAGGTATAAAGTCGATTTTCTTGTATATACGCATTTAGCAGTCGATATTGAGTAGCTGTTGAAAATTAGCTTTACATATTTAAGTTAATTAACCATCTTCATCTTACTGAAGTTGACATAAAGCTATAGCGGCAGTGCACTTGGAAAAATTCCATAATCTTATATTTAGATATAAATTCGATTTTCTTGTATACGCACATCTAGCAATTGATATTGTGTAGCTTCTTAACATTAACTTTACATATTTAAGATGATTAACTTTCTTCATTTTACTGAAAGTGACATAAAGCCATAACGGCAGTGCATTTGGAAGAAATCAAAAATCTTATATATTTATGTATAAAGTCTATTTTTTTGTATATAGTGACATTGAAATGCTTCAAATCATTAACTTCACATATTTAAGTTAATTAACTTTCTTTATTTTACTGAAAGTGACAAAGAAATAACAGCAGTGCATTTGGAAGAATTCTAAAATCTTATATTTATGTATTAAGTTTATTTTTTTGTATATATTGACATTTAGCAATCTATATTGAAATTCTTCAAATCATTAACTTCACATATTTAAGTTAATTAATTTTCTTCATCTTACTGAAGTTGACATAAAGCCATAACGGCAATGCATTTGCTAAAATTCCATGATCTTATATTTAGATATAACGTCGATCACATATTTAAGTTAATTAACTTTCCTCATCTTACTAAAAGTGACATAAAGCCATAACGGCAGTGCATTTGGAAGAACTCCAAAATCTTATTATTAGGTATAAAGTCGATTTTCTTGTATATACGCATTTAGCAGTCGATATTGAGTAGCTTTTGAACATTAGCTTTGCATATTTAAGTTAATTAGCTTTCTTCATCTTACTGAAGTTGACATAAAGCCATAACGGCGGTGTATTTGGAAGAATTCTAAAATCTTATATTTATGTATAAAGTCTATTTTTTTGTATATATTGACATTTGGCAATCGATATTGAAATGCTTCAAATCATTAGCTTCACATATTTAAGATTACTGACTTTCTTCATCTTACTGAAGTTGACATAAAGCCATAACGGGAGTGCATTTGGAAGAATTCAATAAGTTTATAGTTAGATATAAAATCGATTTTCCTGTATATACGCATTCAGCAATCGATATTGAGATGGCTCAAATCATTAGCTTCACATATTTACGTTAATTAACTTTCTTCATCTTTCCGAAGTTGACATAAAGCCATAACGCATTTGGAAGAATTCTAAAATCTTATATTTATGTATAAAGTCTATTCTTTTGTATATATTGACATTTAACAATTGATATTGAAATGCTTCAAATCATTAACTTTACATATTAAGTTAATTAACCTTCTTCATCTTACTGAAGTTGACATAAAGCTATAACGGCAGTGCACTTGGAAAAATTCCATAATCTTATATTTAGATATAAATTCGATTTTCTTGTATACACACATCTAGCAATTGATATTGTGTAGCTTCTGAACATTAACTTCACATATTTAAGATTATTAACTTTCTTCATTTTACTGAAAGTGACATAAAGCCATAACGGCAGTGCATTTGGAAGAATTCTAAAATCTTATATTTATGTATAAAGTCTATTTTTTTGTATATATTGACATTTAGCAATCGATATTGAAATGTTTCAAGTCATAAACTTCACATATTTAAGTTAATTAACTTTCTTCATTTTACTGAAAGTGACATAAAGCCATAACGGCAGTGCATTTGGAAGAATTCTAAAATCTTATATTTATGTATAAAGTCTATTTTTTTGTATATATTGACATTTAGCAATCGATATTTAAATGTTTCAAGTCATAAACTTCACATATTTAAGGTAATTAACTTTCTTCATTTTACTAAAAGTGACATAAAGCCATAACGGCAGTGCATTTGGAAGAATTCCAAAATCTTATTATTAGGTATAAAGCCGATTTTCTTGTACATATATACGCATTTAGCAGTCGATATTAAGTAGCTTTTGAACATTAGCTTTACATATTTAAGTTAATTAGCTTTCTTCATCTTACTGAAGTTGACATAAAGCCATAACGGCGGTGTATTTGGAAGAATTCTAAAATCTTATATTTATGTATAAAGTCTATTTTTTTGTATATATTAACATTTGGCAATCGATATTGAAATGCTTCAAATCATTAGCTTCACATATTTAAGATTACTGACTTTCTTCATCTTACTGAAGTTGACATAAAGCCATAACGGGAGTGCATTTGGAAGAATTCAATAAGTTTATAGTCAGATATTAAATCGATTTTCCTGTATATACGCATTCAGCAATCGATATTGAGATGGCTCAAATCATTAGCTTCACATATTTAAGTTAATTAACTTTCTTCATCTTTCCGAAGTTGACATAAAGCCATAACGCATTTGGAAGAATTCTAAAATCTTATATTTATGTATAAAGTCTATTCTTTTGTATATATTGACATTTAACAATCGATATTGAAATGCTTCAAATCATTAACTTCACATATTAAGTTAATTAACCTTCTTCATCTTACTGAAGTTGACATAAAGCTATAGCGGCAGTGCACTTGGAAAAATTCCATAATCTTATATTTAGATATAAATTCGATTTTCTTGTATACACACACCTAGCAATTGATATTGTGTAGCTTCTGAACATTAACTTTTCATGTTTAAGATTATTAACTTTCTTCATTTTACTGAAAGTTACATAAAGCCATAACGGCAGTGCATTTGGAAGAAACCAAAAATCTTATATATTTATGTATAAAGTCTATTTTTTTGTATATAGTGACATTTGGCAATCGATATTGAAATGCTTCAAATCATTAACTTCACATATTTAAGATAATTAACTTTTTTCATTTTACTGAAAGTGACAAAGAAATAACAGCAGTGTGTTTGGAAGAATTCTAAAATCTTATATTTATGTATTAAGTCTATTTGTTTGTATATATTGACATTTAGCAATCTATATTGAAATTCTTCAAATCATTAACTTCACATATTTAAGTTAATTAATTTTCTTCATCTTACTGAAGTTGACATAAAGCCATAACGGCAATGCATTTGCTAAAATTCCATGATCTTATATTTAGATATAACGTCGATCACATATTTAAGTTAATTAACTTTCCTCATCTTACTAAAAGTGACATAAAGCCATAACGGCAGTGCATTTGGAAGAATTCCAAAATCTTATTATTAGGTATAAAGTCGATTTTCTTGTATATACGCATTTAGCAGTCGATATTGAGTAGCTTTTGAACATTAGCTTTACATATTTAAGTTAATTAGCTTTCTTCATCTTACTGAAGTTGACATAAAGCCATAACGGCGGTGTAGTTGGAAGAATTCTAAAATCTTATATTTATGTATAAAGTCTATTTTTTTGTATATATTGACATTTGGCAATCGATATTGAAATGCTTCAAATCATTAGCTTCACATATTTAAGATTACTGACTTTCTTCATCTTACTGAAGTTGACATAAAGCCATAACGGGAGTGCATTTGGAAGAATTCAATAAGTTTATAGTTAGATATAAAATCGATTTTCCTGTACATACGCATTCAGCAATCGATATTGAGATGGCGCAAATCATTAGCTTCACATATTTAAGTTAATTAACTTTCTTCATCTTACCGAAGTTGACATAAAGCCATAACGCATTTGTAAGAATTCTAATAGCTTATATTTATGTATAAAGTCT
>NW_024394674.1:0-1480 GCF_016617805.1 Bactrocera tryoni
AAGAAAATTGACTTTATACCTTACTATAGGATTGTGGAATCCTTCCAAATGCACTGCCGTTTTGGCTTTATATCCACCTCAGTAAGATGAAGAATGTAAATTAACTTAAATATGTTAAACTAATTATTTGAAGCAACTCAATATCGATTGCTAAATGTGAATATACAAGAAAATCGACTTTATGCCTTAAAATAGGATTGTGGAATTCGTCCAAATGCACTGCCGTTATGGCTTTATGTCTACTTCAGTAAGATTAAGACGGTAAGGAACTTAAATATGTTAAACTAGTGATTCGAAGCAACTCAATATCGATTGCTAAATGTGAATATACAAGAAAATCGACTTTATGCCATAAAATAGGATTGTGGAATTCTTCCAAATGCACTGCCGTTATGGCTCTATGTCCACTTCAGTAAGATGAAGAAGGTAAGTGAACTTAAATATGTTAAACTAATGATTTGACGCGACTCAATATCGATTGCTAATTGTGAATATACAAGAAAATCGACTTTATGCCTTAATAGCGGATTGTGGAAATGTTCCAAATGCACTGCCGTTATGGCTTTATATCCACTTCAGTAAGATGAAGAATGTAAGTGAACTTAAATATGCTAAACTAATGATTTGAAGCAACTCAATATCGATTGCTAAATGTGAATATACACGAAAATCGACTTTATACCCTAATATAAGATTGTGGAATTCTTCCAAATGCACTGCCGTTATGGCTTTATGTCAACTTCAGTAAGATGAAGAATGTTAATTAACTTAAATAAATGAAGTAAATGATTTGAAGCAACTCTATATGGATTGCTAAATGTGTATATACAAGAAAATCGACTTTATACCTCAATATAGGATTGTGGAATTCTTCCAAATGCACTGCCGTTATGGCTTTATGTCCTCTTCAGTAAGATAAGGAAGGCAAATTAACTTAAATATGTTAAACTAATGATTTGAAGCAACTCAATATCGATTGCTAAATGTGAATATACAAGAAAATCGTTTTTATATCTTAATAGAGGATTGTGGAATTCTTCCAAACGCACTGCCGTTATGGCTTTATGTCCACGTCAGTAAGATGAAGAAGGTAAATTATTTTTAATATGTTAAACTAATGATTCGAAGCAACTCACTGTCGATTGCTAAATGCGTATATACACGAAACTTGACTTTATACCTTTATATAAGATTGAGGAATTCTTCCAAATGCATTGCCGTTATGGCTTTATGTCAATTTCAGTAAGATGAGGAAGGCAAATTAACTTAAATATGTTAAACTACTGATTTGAAGCAACCCAATATCGATTGCTAAATGCGTATATACACGAAAATCGACTCTATACCTTTATATACGATTGTGGAATTCTTCCAAATGCACTGCCGTTATGGCTTTATGTCAATTTCAGTAAGATGAGGAAGGCAAATTAACTTAAATATGTTAAACTACTGATTTGAAGCAACCCAATATCGATTGCTA
>NW_024394675.1:0-1642 GCF_016617805.1 Bactrocera tryoni
TTGTTGTTTGTATATACACGTTGAGCAATCAATATGAGAGTAGCTTTAAAAAAAAATAACTTCACAAATACAAGCTAATTTAAATTTTTCATGTTATTAGAGTATTCACAATGCAATAACGGCAATGCATTTGGAAAAACTGCAGAATCTTATGTTTTGGTTCAAAATCGAATTTCTTGTTGTTTGTATTCACACATTGAGCAATCGATATGAGAGTAGTGTGAAAAAACGCACTTCACAAATTCGAGCTAATTTAACTTATTCATATTATTAGAGTATTCATAAAGCGATGACGGCACTGCATTTAGAAAAACTGCAGCATCTTATGCTTTGGTTAAAAATCGATTTTCTTGTTGTTTGTATGTACACATTGAGCAATCGATATAAGAAAAATGAGAAAAAACTAACTTCACAAATTCAAGCTCATTTAACTTTTTAACGTTATTAGAGTATTCATAAAACAATGACGGCCCTGCGTTTGGAAAAACTGCAGAATCTTATGTTTTGGTTCAAAATCGACTTTCTTGTTGTTTGTATATAAACATTGAGCAATCGATATGAGAATAGCGTGAAAAAACTCACTTCACAAATTCAAGCTAATTTAACTTTTTCACGTTATTAGAGTATTCATAAAGAAATAACTGCACTGCATTTGGACGAACTGCAGAATCTTATGTTTTGGTTCAAAATCGACTTTCTTGTTGTTTGTATATAAACATTGAGCAATCGATATGAGAATAGCCTGAAAAAACGCACTTCACAAATTCAAGCTAATTTAACTTATTCACGTTATTAGAGTATTCATAAGCCCATGACGTCACTGCATTTGGAAAAACTGCAGAGTCTTATGTTTTGGTTCAAAATCGATTTTCTTGTTGTTTGTATATACACATTGAGCAATCGATATAAGAATTACGTGAAAAAATAAACTTCACAAATTCAAGCTAATTTAACTTTTTCACGTTATTAGAGTATTCAATGATGACACTGCATTCGAAAAAACTGCAGAATCTTATGTTTTGGTTCAAAATCGATTTTCTTGTTGTTTGTATATACACGTTGAGCAATCAATACGAGAGTAGCTTTAAAAAAAAATAACTTCACAAATACAAGCTAATTTAAATTTTTCACGTTATTAGAGTATTCAATGATGGCGCTGCATTTGGAAAAACTGCAGAATCTTATGTTTTGGTTAAAAATAGATTTTCTTGTTGTTTGTATATAAACATTGAGCAATCGATATGAGAATAGCGTGAAAAAACTGACTTCACAAATTCAAGCTAATTTAACTTTTTCACGTTATTAGAGTATTAAATGATGGCACTGCATTTGGAAAAACTGCAGAATCTTATGTTTTGGTTCAAAATCGATTTTCTTGTTGTTTGTATATACTCAGTGAGCAGTCGATATGAGAATAGCGTGAAAAAACTAACTTCACAAAATTCAAGCTAATTTAACTTATTCACGTTATTAGAGTATTCAGAAACCAATGACGGCACTTTATTTGGAAAACTGCAGCATCTTATGTTTTGGTTCAAAATCGATTTTCTTGTTGTTTGTATATACACATTGAGCAATCGATATGAGAAAAGCGTGAAAAAATGCACTTCACAAATTCAAGCTACTTTAACTTATTCACGTT
>NW_024394676.1:0-15441 GCF_016617805.1 Bactrocera tryoni
AAAAGGCCTACGCAGCAGCCCTATATATCAGTGTTTCTACAAACGCAAATACCTGGACAACCCTTTTGGTATCCAAGACTCGTGTGGCCCCAATAAAAACTATATCATTACCAAGGCTGGAACTTTGCGGAGCAGTTCTTCTGGCGAATCTCGTGGATGCAACACTACCCCAATTAAGTATAACCCAATACCGTACTCACCTTTGGACGGATTCCACAATTGTTCTTTCATGGCTTAGCAAACCCCCATGTACATGGACAACCTTTGTATCCCACCGAATTGCCACAATCGCAGAAAAGGTTGGACCAAAAATTGGACTCACGTCGAAAGTCAAGACAACCCAGCAGATCTAGCTACTCGCGGAAGCACACCTCTGGAAATGGTTAATAATAACCTCTGGTGGCACGGACCCCAATGACTAACACTCAACCCAATACACTGGCCAGTTACCAAAAAATCAAGCGACACAACACTGGAACTCCGGCCAATCAAGACCTTCGTGAATACAACACAAGAGGATATCCTGGATAGATTCTCGTCCTTACCCAAAGCCATTCGAGTTGTAGCATATTTGTTACGATTCTATTCGAATGCGTCACCCAATAAAACACAACAGTCATACACGACGTTGGAAATAACTCCAGAGGAGTTCAACACTACCCGCACGAAGCTAATTATTTTATCCCAAAAGAAGTATTTCCAAGAAGAGTATGAAGCCTTAACCCAGAAAACCAGCATACCCAAAAAAAGTACAATTTTGACACTAAACCCTTTAATCGATCCCAAAGGAATAATGCGAGTTAATGGTCGGTTGAGCAATTCAGCGGCATTATCATACAACGAACGTTATCCGATTATATTACCCTATAGCAGTCGATTAGCCAAACTACTCACCCAATTTACCCATCTAATAACTCTTCATGGCGGCAACCAGCTAGTCTTACGACTTATGCGTTCGGAATTCTGGATACCGAAGCTGAAAACCCTCATCAAGTCTACCATTCATCAGTGCAAAACTTGCGTTTTGCACAAAAAGCGTAACACTACTCAGATTATGCAGCACTACCCGCAGAACGTACCACCTTAACCCGTCCATTCGCAGCAACAGGAATCGATTTCGCCGGTCCCTATGACATAAAAAATTACACCGGCAGAGCATGTCTGATCACAAAAGGTTATGTATGCGTATTTGTTTGTTTTGCAACCAAAGCAATACATCTAGAGCCAGTAAGTGATCTCACCACCAACGCATTCATGGCCGCATTCGCACGTTTCTTTTCCAGGCGCGGATGTCCCGCCGATCTCTATTCGGACAATGGAACTAATTTCGTTGGAGCGTCTAAACTTTTAATTAAAGATCGGCGAGAATTCATGAAGTCATTGAAAACTCAATTAAAGCTAGTGAAGCACACCAAAACATCAACTGGCACTTTAATCCTCCAGGAGCTCCACACATGGGTGGACTCTGGGAAGCAGGAGTGAAAAGTTTAAAGAGCCACTTGAAAAAGGTGTCTCAGAACCAGAAATTCACTTTCGAAGAACTAGCAACCCTTTTAACCCGAATCGAAAGTTGCTTGAATTCTCGCCCTTTAAGCCCATTAAGTGAAGACCCAACAAACTTAGAACCTTTAACTCCAGGTCATTTCTTAATAGGTACCCCTTTATTAATCCCAGCAGAACCTAACTTAGAAGATGCACATCTAAGCATCGCACAAAGATGGCAGAAACTGAAGATACTCCATCAACACTTCTGCAAACGATGGAAAGAAGAATATTTGAAAGAACTCCACAAAAGATATAAGTGGAAATACCCTCAACGCAACATAGACGTTAACGATATGGTAGTTATACGTCAAGAAACTCTACCCCCAAATGAGTGGAAACTTGGTCGCATCGAAAAAACGTATCTCGGTGCAGACAACAAAACAAGAATAGTTGACATACGTACCTCTCAGGGAATAATTACCCGCCCAATAACCAAAATAGTCACTTTACCAAATAATTAATCTTATTTCCTTATAGTGACATGGTCCCTCAAAGCAGTACGAAGTCCATTTGCAGCCGCCAAAGCAGCCCCACATTCACTGTGCGATCCCTCAGCTCGACTCGTAGCATCAGCCCACTCTCCGACGAAGGAACCCTGGCAAGACGCCTGCATCGCTTTAAAGCGACCCTTTCCCCCATTCGAGAGGAGCGTGGAAATACAAATCGCACGGCCCGACGTACCATCAGCCGTTCCTCTAATAGAGAAGAACGAGGAAGTACCCATCGCACAGCCCGGCGTACTATCAGCCGTTCATCAAAGCGAACGCACAAACACGTCGCCTGTGGATTGTGTAAAAAAGACCATCGACTGGTAACGTGTTCAAAATTCACCATAATGAACATTCGCGAAAAGTTTGACGCAGTCATTAAACATAAGTATTGCGTCAATTGCTTGGCCAGATCGCATTCCACCCAAAAGTGCACAAGTAAAAAACGATGTGCCACGTGTAACGGGGAATACCATTCAACCCTACATGGACACCCCAGGATGTTTTGCGAAGAGCAAAAGAAAACAGCAAAAGGCAAAAAGCGATTACACGGACAAGAGGATCTACCCACGTTACTGGCCAAGCCGACCCTCGTCCCAACCGTCATGGTCAAAGTGAAACACGATGGCAAATGGCACAAAATGCGAGCCATAATAAACCCGACCCGAAAAGTGACCATGATTGCGTCAGAACTGGTCCAGAGTCTGAGGTTACCGAAAACGTACCTCGACTCGTATCGTATATGTAAAGTCGTAATCGGATCATTAACTGATTCCGACTGGCACGCCGAAGTTAACTGCCTATTGACGCATGATTTACCGACCCGACCCTATAATCGTGACTTAAGTGGCGAAATCATTAAAAAGTTCGACCACTTAGTCCTAGCCGACCCTACATTTTGGAAAGACGACAAAATCATGTTGGAACTGGGAGCTGACATCTACCCAAGATTGATGAAACCCGGCTTATTCAACCCCGATAACAGCACCGTGATCGCACAAAACACCGCACTCGGTTGGACTTTAACCGGTGCTTGTGCGATTTAAAACCCAAGTATACCTCCAACCCGTTCATAACATTAGTCATTTACCCAATTCAAAATAGATCTAAAAATCTTTTTATTCGCAGACACTGCAAGGCGGCCGGGATGTACATACCAAATGAACACATCCCTGCATTGTCCTCCTAACTCGTCTAAATACGAATTAGAGGACAATGCAAAAAACACCCAACAGCGCCAACATAACAGCGAAGCACCCAACGAAACAAAAAGACACAATCAAACCAATCACCACAGTGAACGGAACGGACAAACAGGCGCCTAATCAGCAACAACAACAACAACAACAACCACCAGCAGTATTAGCAGCAATAACAGCAGCAGAATCTTTGAAGATCAACGCGGGAATTGGTAACCACATCAGTCGATCACCCCGACAGGCTTTATGCAAACTTCAGTAAGAGGAAGAAGTTTAATTATCTTTAATATGTGAAGCTAATGATTTGAAGCAACTTGATATGGATTTCGAAATGTGTACATGCAAGAAAGTCGGTTTTATACCTAAATGTAAAATTCCGGAATTTTCCAAATGCACTGCCGTTTTGGCTTTATGCCAACTTCAGTAAGATGAATAACGTTAATTAACTTTAATAAGTGAGGATAATGATTTGAATCAACTCGATATGGATTTCTAAATGTGTACATGCAAGAAAGTCTGTTTTACACCTAAATGTAAAATACTGGAATTTTCCAAATGCACTGCCGTTTTGGCTTTATGCCAACTTCAGTAAGAGGAAGAAGTTTAATTAACTTTAATATGTGAAGCTAATGATTTGAAGCAATTTGATATGGATTTCTAAATGTGTACATGCAAGAAAATCGGTTTTATACCTAAGTGTTAAATTCTGGAATTTTTTAAATGCACTGCCGTTTTGGCTTTATGCCAACTTCAGTAAGAGGAAGAAGTTTAATTAACTTTAATATGTGAAGCTAATGATTTGAAGCAATTTGATATGGATTTCTAAATGTGTACATGCAAAAAAGTCGGTCTTATACGTAAATGTAAAATTATGGAAGCTTTTCCAAATGCAATTCCGTTTTGGCTTTATGCCAACTTCAGTAAGATGATGAAGGTTAATTAACTTTAAAATGTTAAGCTTATTATTTAAAGCAACTCGATATGGATCTCTAAGTGTGTACATGGAAGAAAATCGGTTTTATAAATAAATGTAAAATTCTGGAATTTTCCAAATGCAATCCCGTTTTGACTTTATGCCAACTTCTGAAAGATGAAGAAGGTTAATTAACCTTAATATGTTAAGCTAATGATTTGAAGCAACTTGATATAGATTTCTAGATGTGTACATGCAAGAAAATCGGTTTTATACAAATGTAAAGTAATGGAATTTTTCAAAATGCACTGCCGTTATGGCTTTATGTCAACTTGAGTAAGATGAAGAAAGTTAATTAAATTTAATATGTGATTTTAATAATTTGAAGCAACTTGATATGGATTTCTAAATGTGTACATGCAAGAAAGTCGGTCTTATACGTAAATGTAAAATTATGGAAGATTTTCCAAATGCACTTCCGTTTTGGCTTTATGCCAACTTCAGTAAGATGAAGAAGGTTAATTAACTTCAATATGTGAAGCTAATGATTTGAAGCAACTTGATGTGGATTTCTAAATGTGTACATGCAAGAAAGTCGGTTTTATACCTAAATGCAAAATTATGGAATTTTTCCAAATTCACTGCCGTTTTGGCTTTATGCCAACTTTCGTAAGTTTAAGAAGGTTAATTAACTTTAATATGTGAAGCTAATGATTTGAAGCAACTTGATATGGATTTCTAAATGTGCTCTTGCACGAAAGTCGGTTTTATACCTAAATGAAGAATTGTGGAATTTTTCCAAATGCAATAAAGTTTTGGCTTAATGCCAACTTCAGTAAGATGAAGAAGGTTAATTAACTTTAATATGTGAAGCTAAAGATTATAAGCTACTTGATATGGATTTCTAAATGTGTACATGCAAGAAAGTCGGTTTTATACCTAAATGCAAAATTATGGAATTTTTCCAAATGCACTGCCGTTTTGGCTTTATGCCAACTTTAGTAAGTTTAAGAAGGTTAATTAACTTTAATATGTGAAGCTAATGATTTGAAGCAACTTGATATGGATTTCTAAATGTGTTCTTGCACGAAAGTCGGTTTTATACCTAAATGAAGAATTGTGGAATTTTTCCAAATGCAATAAAGTTTTGGCTTAATGCCAACTATTGTAAGATGAAGAAGGTGAATTAACTTTAATATGTTAAGCTAATGGTTTGAAACAACTTGATATAGATGTCTAAATGTGTACATGCAAGAAAATCGGTTTTATACAAATGTAAAGTAATGGAATTTTTTCCAAATGCACTGCCGTTATGGCTTTAGGTCAACTTGAGTAAGATGAAGAAGGTTAATTAACTTGAATATGTGACGTTAATGATTTGAAGCAACTCGATATGGATTTCTAAATGTGTACATGCAAGAAAATCGGTTTTATACTTAAATGTAAAATTCTGTAATTTTTCTCAATGCACTGCCGTTTTGGCTTTATGACAAATTCAGTAAGATGATGAAGGTTAATTAACTTTAATATGTTAAGCTTATTATTTAAAGCAACTCGATATGGATCTCTTAATGTGTACATGCAAGAAAATCGGTTTTATACCTAAATAAAAAATTGTGGAATTTTTCCAAATGCAATCCCGTTTTGACTTTATGCCAACTTCTGAAAGATGAAGAAGGTTAATTAACCTTAATATGTTAAGCTAATGATTTGAAGCAACTTGATATAAATTTCTAGATGTGTACATGCAAGAAAATCGGTTTTATACAAATGTAAAGTAATGGAATTTTTCAAAATGCACTGCCGTTATGGCTTTATGTCAACTTGAGTAAGATGAAGATAGTTAATTAACTTTAATATGTGAATTTAATAATTTGAAGCAACTTGATATGTAAATGTAAAATTATCGAATTTTTTCAAATGCTCTGCTGTTTTTGCTTTATGACAACTTCTGTAAGATGAAGAAGGTTAATTAACTTGAATATGTGACGTTATTAATTTGAGTCAACTTGATATGGATTGCTTAATGTTTAAATGCAGGAAAATCGGTTTATGGCTAAGTGTAAAAATGTGGAATTTTTTCAAATGCACAGTCGCTATGGCTTTATGTCAACTTAAGTAAGATGAAGATAGTTAGTTAACTATAATATGTGAATTTAATAATTTGAGTCAACTTGATATGGATTTCTAAATGTGTACATGCAAGAAATTCGGTTTTATACCTAAATGTAAAATTATGGAATTTTTCCAAATGCACTTCAGTAAGATGAAGAAGGTTAATTAATTTTAATATGTAAAGCTGATGATATTAAGCAACTTGATATGGACTTCTAAATATGCACATGCAAGAAAATCGGTTTTATACATATATGAAGGCTTGTGGAATTTTTCCAAATGCAACCCGGTTTTGGCTTTATGCCAACTTCTGTAAGATGAAGATGGTTAATTAACTTTAATATGTTAGGCTAATGATTTGAAGAAACTTGATATAGATTTCTAAATGTGTACATGCAAGAAAATCGGTTTTATAAATATGTAATGTAACGGAATTTTTTCCAAATGCACTGCCGTTTTGGCTTTATGCCAACTTCAGTAAGATGAAGAAGGTTAATTAACTTGAATATGTGACGTTAATGATTTGAATCAACTCTATATGGATTTCTAAATGTGTACATGCAAGAAAGTCGGTCTTACACGTAAATGTAAAATTATGGAATTTTTTCCAAATGCAATGCCGTTTTGGCTTAATGCCAACTTCAGTAAGATGAAGAAGGTTAATTATCTTTAACATGTGAAGCTAATGATTTGAAGCAAATTTCTAAATGTGGACATGCAAGCAAATCGGTTTTATACCTAAACGAAAGTTATGGAATATTTCCAAATGCTTTAGGCCAACTTCTGTTAGATGAAGAAGGTTAATTAACTTTAATAAGTGAGGCTAATGATTTGAATCAACACGATTTGGTTTTTTTAATGTGTACATGCAAGAAAGTCGGTTTTATACCTAAACGTAAAATTCTGGAAATTTCCAAATGCACTGCCGTTTTGTCTTTATGCCAACTTCAGTAAGACGAAGAAGGTAAATTAACTTTAATATATGAAGTTAATTATGTGAAGCAACTTCATACGTATTTAAAAATGTGTATATACAAGAAAGTCGGTTTTTTACCTAAATGTAAAGTTGTGTAATTTTTCTAAATACACTGCTGTTTTGGCTTTATGCACACTTCTGTAAGATGAGGAAGGTAAATCAACTTTAATATGTGAAGTTAATTATGTGAAGCAACTTGATATGGATTTCTAAATGTGTACATGCAAGAAAATCGGTTTTATACTTAATTTTTAATTTCTGGAATTTTCCAAATGCACTGCCGTTTTGGTTTTTGCACACTTCAGTAAGATGAAGAAGGTTGATAAACTTTGATATGTGAAGCTAATGATTTCAAGCAAGTTGATATGGATTTCTAAATGTGTACATGCAAGAAAGTCGGTCTTATACGTAAATGTAAAATTATGGAAGATTTTCCAAATGCACTTCCGTTTTGGCTTTATGCCAACTTCAGTAAGATGAAGAAGGTTAATTAACTTTAGTATGTGAAGCTAATGATTTGAAGCAACTTGATATGGATTTCTAAATGTGTTCTTGCACGAAAGTCGGTTTTATACCTAAATGAAGAATTGTGGAATTTTTCCAAATGCAATAAGGTTTTGTCTTAATGCCAACTATTGTAAGATGAAGAAGGTGAATTAACTTTAATATTTTAAGCTAATGATTTGAAGCAACTTGATATAGATTTCTAGATGTGTACATGCAAGAAAGTCATGGTTATACAAATGTAAAGTAATGGAATTTTTTCCAAATGCACTGCCGTTATGGCTTTATGTCAACTTAAGTAAGATGAAAAAAGTTAATTAACTTTAATATGTGAATTTAATAATTTGAAGCAACTTGATATGGATTTCTAAATGTGTACATGCAAAAAAGTCAGTTTTATACCTAAATGTAAGATTCTGGAATTTTCCAAATGCACTGCCGTTTTGGCTTTATGCCAACTTCAGTAAGATAAAGAAGGTTAATTAACTTTAATATGTGAAGCTAATGATTTGAACCAACTTGATATTGAATGCTAAACGTGTACATGCAAGAAAATAGGTTTTAAACCTAAATGTAAAGTAATGGAATTTTTTCCAAATGCACTGCCGTTATAGCTTTATGTCAACTTAAGTAAGATGAGGAAAGTTAATTAACTTTAATATGTGAATTTAATAATTTGAAGCAACTTGATATGGATTTCTAAATGTGTACATGCAAGAAAATCGGATTTATACCTAAATGAAAAATTGTGGATTTTTTTCCAAATGCACTGCCGTTTGGCTTTATGCCAACTTCAGTAAGAGGAAGAAGTTTAATTAACTTTAATATGTGAAGCTAATGATTTGAAGCAATTTGATATGGATTTCTAAATGTGTACATGCAAAAAAGTCGGTCTTATACGTAAATGTAAAATTATGGAAGCTTTTCCAAATGCAATTCCGTTTTGGCTTTATGCCAACTTCAGTAAGATGATGAAGGTTAATTAACTTTAAAATGTTAAGCTTATTATTTAAAGCAACTCGATATGGATCTCTAAGTGTGTACATGGAAGAAAATCGGTTTTATAAATAAATGTAAAATTCTGGAATTTTCCAAATGCAATCCCGTTTTGACTTTATGCCAACTTCTGAAAGATGAAGAAGGTTAATTAACCTTAATATGTTAAGCTAATGATTTGAAGCAACTTGATATAGATTTCTAGATGTGTACATGCAAGAAAATCGGTTTTATACAAATGTAAAGTAATGGAATTTTTCAAAATGCACTGCCGTTATGGCTTTATGTCAACTTGAGTAAGATGAAGAAAGTTAATTAAATTTAATATGTGATTTTAATAATTTGAAGCAACTTGATATGGATTTCTAAATGTGTACATGCAAGAAAGTCGGTCTTATACGTAAATGTAAAATTATGGAAGATTTTCCAAATGCACTTCCGTTTTGGCTTTATGCCAACTTCAGTAAGATGAAGAAGGTTAATTAACTTCAATATGTGAAGCTAATGATTTGAAGCAACTTGATGTGGATTTCTAAATGTGTACATGCAAGAAAGTCGGTTTTATACCTAAATGCAAAATTATGGAATTTTTCCAAATTCACTGCCGTTTTGGCTTTATGCCAACTTTCGTAAGTTTAAGAAGGTTAATTAACTTTAATATGTGAAGCTAATGATTTGAAGCAACTTGATATGGATTTCTAAATGTGTTCTTGCACGAAAGTCGGTTTTATACCTAAATGAAGAATTGTGGAATTTTTCCAAATGCAATAAAGTTTTGGCTTAATGCCAACTTCAGTAAGATGAAGAAGGTTAATTAACTTTAATATGTGAAGCTAAAGATTATAAGCTACTTGATATGGATTTCTAAATGTGTACATGCAAGAAAGTCGGTTTTATACCTAAATGCAAAATTATGGAATTTTTCCAAATGCACTGCCGTTTTGGCTTTATGCCAACTTGAGTAAGATGGTGAGGTTAAATATTATTAACTTCAATATGTTAAGCTAATGAATAGAGGTAATTTGATATGAATTTCTAAATGAGTACATGCAAGAAAATCGGTTTTATACCTTAAGGTAAATTTCTGGAATTTCCCAAATGCACTGGCGTCTTGGCTTTATGCCAACTTCAGTGAGATGAAGAAGATTAATTAACTTTAATATGTGAAGCTAAAGATTTGAAGCAACTTGATATGGATTTCTTAATGTGTACGTGCAAGAAAGTCGGTTTTATACCTAAATGTAAAATTGTGGAATTTTTTCTAAATGCACTGCCGTTATGGTCTTATGTCAACTTGAGTAAGATGGTGAGGGTTAATTAACTTTAAAATGTTAAGCTAAAGATTTGAGGTAACTTGATATGGATTTCTAAAAGTGTACAAGTAAGAAAATCGGTTTTATACCTAAATGTAAAATTCTCGAATTTTCCAAATGCACTGCCGTTTTGGCATTATGCCAACTTCAGTAAGATGAAGAAGATTGGTTAACTTTAATATGTGAAGCTAATGATTTGATGCAACTTTACGTGGATTTCTAAATTTAAATATGACAGAAATTCGGTTTTGTACCTAAATAAAAGATTGTGGAATTTTTCAAAATGCACTGCCGTTTTTGCTTTATGCGAACTTCTGTAAGATGACGAAGGTTAATTAACTTGAATATGTGACTTTAATGATTTGATTCAACTCGATATGGATTGCTAAATGTTTAAATGCAGGAAAATCGGTTTTATACCTAAAGGTAAAATTGTGGAATTTTTCCAAAAGCTCCGGCGTTATGGCTTTATGCCAACTGTAGAAAGATGAAGAAAGATAATTAGCTTTAATATGTGAAGCTAATGACTTGAGGTAACTTGATATGTATTTCTAAATGTGTACATGCAAGAAAATCGGTTTTATACCTGAATGAAAAATTGTGAAAATTTTCCAAATGCACTGCGTTATGGTCTTATGCCAACTTTAGTAATATGAAGAATATTAATTAACTTTTATATGTGAATTTAATAATTTGAAGCAACTTGATGTGGATTTCTAAATGTGTACATGCAAGAAAGCCGGCTTTATACCCAAATGAAAAATTGTGGAAATTTTTTCCAAAAGCACTGCCGTTATGGTCTTATGTCAACTTGAGTAAGATGGTGAGGGTATATTAACTTTAATATTTTAAGCTAATGATTTGTGGTAAGTTGATATGGATTTATACCTAAATGTAAAATTGTGAAATTTTTTCCAAAAGCACGGACGTTATGGTCTTATGTCAACTTGAGTAAGATGGTCAGGGTATATTAACTTTAATATTTTAAGCTAATGATTTGAGGTAACTTGATATGGATTTCTGAATGTGTACATGAAAGAAAACCGGTTTTATACCTAAAGGTAAAATTCTGGAACTTTTCAAATGCACTGCCGTTTTGGCTTTATGCGAACTTCAGTTAGATGAAGAAGATTAATTAACTATAATATGTTAAGCTAATGATTTGAAACAACTCGATATGGATTGCTAAATGTTCAAATGCAGGAAATGAATTTAATAATTTGAAACAACTTGATATGAATTTCTTAATGTATAAATGCCAGAAAATCGGTTTTATACCGAAATGAAAAATTGTGGAATTTTTCCAAATGCACTGCCGTTTTTGCCTTATGCCAACTTCGGTAATATGACGAAGGTTAATTAGCTTGAATATGTGACGTTGATGATTTGAATCAACTCGATATGGATTGCTATATGTTTAAATGCTGGAAACCCGGTTTTATATCTAAATATGAAATTGTGGATTTTTTTCCATATGCACTGCCGTTATGGTCTTAGGTCAACTTGAGTAAGATGGTGAGGGTTAATTAACTTTAAAATGTTACGCTAAAGATTGGAAGCAACTCGATATGGATTGCTAAATGTTTAAATGCTGGAAACCCGGTTTTATATCTAAATGTAAAATTGTGGATTTTTTTCCAAATGCACTGCCGTTATGGTCTTATGTCAACTTGAGTAAGATGGTGAGGGTTAATTAACTTTAATATGTGAAGCTAATGATTTGATGCAACTTGACATGGATTTCTAAATTTGAACATGCCAGAAAGTCGGTTTTATACCCAAATGAAAAGTTGTGGAAATTTTCCAAATGCACTGCCGTTTTTGCTTTATGCGAACTTCTGTAAGATGACGAAGGTTAATTAACTTTAATATGTTAAGCTGATGAATTGAAGCAACTTGATGTGGATTTCTAAATGTGTACATGCAAGAAAGTCGGTTTTATACCCAAATGAAAAATTGTGGAAATTTTTCCAAAAGCACTGCCGTTATGGTCTTAGGTCAACTTGAGTAAGATGGTGAGGGTTAATTAACTTTAATATGTTAAGCTAATGACTTGAGGTAACTTGATATGTATTTCTAAATGTGTGCATGCAAGAAAATCGGTTTTATACCGAAAGGTAAAATTCTGGAATTTTCCAAATGCACTGGCGTCTTGGCTTTATGCCAACTTCAGTAAGATGAAGAAGATATATTAGCTTTATAATGTGAAGCTAAAGATTTGAAGCAACTTGATGTGGATTTCTAAATGTGTACATGCAAGAAAGTCGGTTTTATACCTAAATGTAAAATATGGATTCTTTTCCAAATGCACTGCCGTTATGGTCTTATGTCAACTTGAGTAAGATGGTGAGGGTTAATTAACTTTAATATGTGAAGCTAATGATTTGATGCAACTTGACATGGATTTCTAAATTTGAACATGCCAGAAATTCGGTTTTGTACCTAAATGAAAAATTGTGGAATTTTTCCAAATGCACTGCCGTTTTTTCTTTATGCGAACTTCTGTAAGATGACGAATGTTAATTAACTTTAATATGTTAAGCTGATGAATTGTGGTAACTTGATATGAATTTCAAAATGTGTGCATGCAAGAAAATCGGTTTTATACCTAAATGTAAAATTGCGGAATTTTTTCCAAATGCACTTCCGTTTTGGCTTTATGCCAACTTCGGTAATATGACGAAGGTTAATTAGCTTGAATATGTGACGTTGATGATTTGAATCAACTCGATATGGATTGCTAAATGTTTAAATGCTGAAAACCCGGTTTTATATCTAAATGTCAAATTGTGGAATTTTTTCCAAATGCACTGCCGTTATGGTCTTAGGTCAACTTGAGTAAGATGGTGAGGGTTAATTAACTTTAAAATGTTAAGCTAATGATTTGAAGCAACTCGATATGGATTGCTAAATGTTTAAATGCTGGAAACCCGGTTTTATATCTAAATGTAAAATTGTGGTAAAATGTTACGCTAAAGATTTGAGGTAACTTGATATGGATTTCTGAATGTGTACATGAAAGAAAACCGGTTTTATACCTAAAGGTAAAATTCTGGAACTTTTCAAATGCACTGCCGTTTTGGCTTTATGCGAACTTCAGTAAGATGAAGAAGATTAATTAACTTTAATATGTTAAGCTGATGAATTGTGGTAACTTGATATGAATTTCAAAATGTGTACATGCAAGAAAATCGGTTTTATACCTAAATGTAAAATTTTAGAATTTTCCAAATGCACTGCCGTTTTGGCTTTATGCCAACTTCAGTAGGATGAAGAAGATTGGTTAACTTTAATATGTGAAGCTAATGATTTGATGCAACTTGACACGGATTTCTAAATTTGAACATGCCAGAAATTCGGTTTTGTACCTAAATGAAAAATTGTGGAATTTTTCCAAATGCACTGCCGTTTTTGCTTTATGCGAACTTCTGTAAGATGACGAAGGTTAATTAACTTCAATATGTTAAGCTAATGAATTGAGGTAACTTGATATGAATTTCTAAATGTGTACATGCAAGAACATCGTTTTTATACCTTAAGGTAAATTTCTGGAATTTCCCAAATGCACTGCCGTCTTGGCTTTATGCCAACTTCAGTAAGATGAAGAAGATTAATTAACTCTAATATGTGAAGCTAAAGATTTGAAGCAACTTGGTATGGATTTCTAAATGTGTACATGCAAGAAAGTCGGTTTTATACCTAAATGTAAAATTGTGGAATTTTTTCTAAGTGCACTGCCGTTATGGTCTTATGTCAACTTGAGTAAGATGGTGAGGGTTAATTAAATTTAATATATTAAGCTAAAGATTTGAGGTAAGTTGATATGGATTTCTAAAAGTGTACATGCAAGAAAATCGGTTTTATACCTAAATGTAAAATTCTGGAATTTTGCAAATGCACGGCCGTTTTGGCTTTATGCCAACTTCAGTAATATGACGAAGGTTAATTAGCTTGAATATGTGACGTTGATGATTTGAATCAACTCGATATGGATTGCTATATGTTTAAATGCTGGAAACCCGGTTTTATATCTAAATGTGAAATTGTGGAATTTTTTCCAAATGCACTGCCGTTATGGTCTTAGGTCAACTTGAGTAAGATGGTGAGGGTTAATTAACTTTAAAATATTAAGCTAATGATTTGAAGCAACTCGATATGGATTGCTAAATGTTTAAATGCTGGAAACCCGGTTTTATATCTAAATGTAAAATTGTGGATTTTTTTCCAAATGCACTGCCGTTATGGTCTTAGGTCAACTTGAGTAAAATGGTGAGGGTTAATTAACTTTAAAATGTTACGCTAAAGATTTGAAGCACCTCGATATGGATTGCTAAATGTTTAAATGCTGGAAACCCGGTTTTATATCTAAATGTAAAATTGTGGATTTTTTTCCAAATGCACTGCCGTTATGGTCTTATGTCAACTTGAGTAAGATGGTGAGGGTATATTAACTTTAATATTTTAAGCTAATGATTTGAGGTAACTTGATATGGATTTCTGAATGTGTACACGAAAGAAAAGCGGTTTTATACCTAAAGGTAAAATTCTGGAACTTTTCAAATGCACTGCCGTTTTGGCATTATGCCAACTTCGGTAATATGACGAAGGTTAATTAGCTTGAATATGTGACGTTAATGATTTGAATCAACTCGATATGGATTGCTAAATGTTTAAATGCTGGAAACCCGGTTTTACATCTAAATGTCAAATTGTGGAATTTTTTCCAAATGCACTGCCGTTATGGTCTTAGGTCAACTTGAGTAAGATGGTGGGGGTTAAATAACTTTAATATGTTAAGCTAAAGATTTGAGGTAAGTTGATATGGATTTCTAAAAGTGTACATGCAAGAAAATCGGTTTTATACCTAAATGTAAAATTCTGGAAATTTCCACATGCACTGCCGTTTTGGCTTTATGCCAACTTCAGTAAAATGAAGAAGATTGGTTAACTTTAATATGTGAAGCTAAAGATTTGATGCAACTTGACACGGATTTCTAAATTTGAACATGCCAGAAATTCGGTTTTGTACCTAAATGAAAAATTGTGGAATTTTTCCAAATGCACTGCCGTTTTTGCTTTATGCGAACTTCTGTAAGATGACGAAGGTTAATTAACTTCAATATGTTAAGCTAATGAATAGAGGTAATTTGATATGAATTTCTAAATGAGTACATGCAAGAAAATCGGTTTTATACCTTAAGGTAAATTTCTGGAATTTCCCAAATGCACTGCCGTCTTGGCTTTATGCCAACTTCAGTAAGATGAAGAAGATTAATTAACTTTAATATGTGAAGCTAAAGATTTGAAGCAACTTGGTATGGATTTCTAAATGTGTACATGCAAGAAAGTCGGTTTTATACCTAAATGTAAAATTGTGGAATTTTTTCTAAGT
>NW_024394677.1:0-2437 GCF_016617805.1 Bactrocera tryoni
TATAAAATTGTCGAATTCTTCCAAAAGCACTGCAGTTATGGCCTTATGTCAACTTCAGTAAGGTGAAGAAGGCTAATTGTCCAAAATATTTGATGCTAATGATTAGAAGCAACCCAATATTTACTGCTAAATGTGTATATACAAGAAAATCGACTTTATACCTGAATATAAAATTGTCGAATTCTTCCAAATGCACTGCCGTTATGGCTTTATGCCAACTTCAGCAAGATGAAGAAGGTTAATTATTTTAAATATTCGATGTTAAAGATTTGAAGCAACTCAATATCGACTGTTAAATGTGTATATACAAGAAAATCGACTTTATACCTGAATATAAACTTGTCGAATTTTTCCAAATGCACTAAAGTTATGGCTTTATGTCAACTTCAGCAAGATGAAGAAGGCTAATTTACTTAAATATTTGATGTTCTTGATTTGAAGCAACTGAGTATCGACTGCTAAATATGTATATACAAGAAAATCTACTTTATACCTGAATATAAGGTGGTCGAATTCTTCCAAATGCACTGCCATTTTGGCTTTATGTCAACTTTAGTAAGATAAAGAAGGTTAATTAACTTAAATGTGTTAAATTAGTGATTTAAGGCAACTCAATATCGACTTCTAAATGTGTATATACAATAAAATCGACTTTATACCTGAATATAAGATTGTCGAATTTTTCCAAATGCACTGCCGTTATGGCTTTATGCCAACTTCAGCAAGATGTAGAAGGTTAATTATCTTAAATATTTGATATTAGTGATTTGAAGCAACTCAATATCGACTGCTAAATGTGTATATACAAGCAAATCGATAATAAGATATAAGATTGTCGAATTCTTCCAACTGCACAGCCGTTATGGCGTTATGCCAACTTCAGCAAGATGAAGAAGGTTAATTATTTTAAATATTCGATGTTAAAGATTTGAAGCAACTCAATATCGACTGCTAAATGTGTATATACAAGAAAATCGACTTTATACCTGAATACGAGATTGTCGAATTCTTTCAAATGCACTGCCGTTATGGCTTTATGCCACCTTCAGCAAGATGAAGAAGGTGAATTATCTAAAATATTTGATGCTAATGATTTGAAGCAACTCAATATCGGCTGCTTAATGTGTATATACAAGCAAATCGACTTTATAACTGAATATAAAATTGTCGAATTCTTCCAAATGCACTGCCGTTATGGCTTTATGTCAACTTCTGTAGGATGAAGAAGGCTCAATAACTTAAATAAGTTACATTAATGATTTAAAGCAAATAAATATCGATTGCTTAATATGTATATCAATGAAAATCCACTTTATACCTGAATACAAGATTGTCGAATTCTTCCAAATGCACTGCCGTTATGGCTTTATGTCAACTTCAGTAAGATGAAGAAGGTTAATTAACTTAAATATGTTAAATTAGTGATTTAGGGCAACTCAATATCGACTAATAAATGTGTATATACAAGAAAATCGACTTTATACCTGAATATAAGATTTTCGAATTCTTCCAAATGCACTGCCGTTATGGCTTTATGTCAACTTCGGTAGGATGAAGAAGGTTAATTGACTTAAATATGTTAAACTAATGATTTAACGCAACTCCATATCGACTGCTAAATGTGTATATACAAGAAATCGACTTTATACCTGAATATAAGATTGTCGAATTCTTCCAAATGCACTGCAGTTATGGCCTTATGTCAACTTCGGTAAGATGAAGAAGGCTAATTGCCTAAAATATTTGATGCTAATGATGAGAAGCAACCCAATATTGACTGCTAAATGTGTATATACAAGAAAATCGACTTTATACCTGAATATAAAATTGTCGAATTCTTCCAAAAGCACTGCAGTTATGGCCTTATGTCAACTTCAGTAAGGTGAAGAAGGCTAATTGTCCAAAATATTTGATGCTAATGATTAGAAGCAACCCAATATTTACTGCTAAATGTGCATATACAAGAAAATCGACTTTATACCTGAATATAAAATTGTCGAATTCTTCCAAAAGCACTGCAGTTATGGCTTTATGTCAACTTCAATAAGATGAAGAAGGCTAGTTGTCTAAAATATTTGATGTTAATGATTTGAAGCAACTCAATATCGACCGCTAAATGTGTATATACAAGAAAATCGACTTTATACCTGAATATAGGATTGTCGAATTCTTCAAAATGCACTGCCCTCATGGCGTTATGTCAACTTTAGTAAAATGAAGAAAGTTAATTAACTTAAATATTTGATGCTAATGATTAGAAGCAACACAATATCGACTGCTAGATGTGTATATACAAAAAAACCTACTTTATACCTGAATATAAAATTGTCGAATTCTTCCAAATGCACTGCCATTTTGGCTTTATGTCAACTTTAGTAAGATAAAGAAGGTTAATTAACTTAAATGTGTTAAATTAGTGATTTAAGGCAACTCAATA
>NW_024394678.1:0-2724 GCF_016617805.1 Bactrocera tryoni
TTACTGAAGTGGATCTAAAGCCATAAAGCAGTGCATTTGGTGAATTCCACATTCTTATATTTAGGTATAAAGTCGATTTTCTTGTATGGTCACATTTAGCAATCGATATTGAGTTGCCTCAATTCATTTCCTTCACTTATTTAAGGTAATTAACCTTCTTCATCTTACTGAAGTGGATCTAAAGCCATAAAGCAGTGCATTTGGTGAATACCACATTCTTATATTTAGGTAGAAAGTCGATTTTCTTGTATATACACACTTAGCAACCAATATTGAGTTGCTTGAAATCATTTACTTCACTTATTTTAGTTAATTAACCTTCCTCATCCTACTGAAGTTGACACAAAGCCATAACGGCAGTGCATTTGTAAAAATTCCGCAATCTTATATTTAGGTATAAAATCGATTTCCTTGTATGTACACATTTAGCAACCGATATTGAGTTGCTTCAAATCATTTCCTTCACTTATTTAAGGTAATTAACCTTCTTCTTCTTACTGAAGTAAACATAAAGCCATAACCGCAGTGTATTTGTAAAACTTCCGCAATCTTATATTTAGGTATAAACTCGATTTTGTTGTATATAACCAACTTAGCAATCGATATTGAGTTGCTTCAAATCATTTCCTTCACTTATTTAAGGTAATTATCTTTCTTCATCTTACTGAAGTGGATCTAAAGCCATAAAGTAGTGCATTTGGTGAATACCACATTCTTATATTTAGGTAGAAAGTCGATTTTCTTGTATATACACACTTAGCAACCGATATTGAGTTGCTTGAAATCATTTCCTTCACTTATTTTAGTTAATTAACCTTCCTCATCTTACTGAAGTTGACACAAAGCCATAACGGCAGTGCATTTGTAAAAATTCCGCAATCTTATATTTAATTATAAAGTCGATTTTCTTGAATGTACACACTTAGCAACCGATATTAAATTGCTTCAAATCATTTCCTTTACTTATTTAAGGTAATTAGCCTTCTTCATCTTACTGAAGTGGATCTAAAGCCATAAAGCAGTGCATTTGGTGAATTCCACATTCTTATATTTAGGTAAAAAGTCGATTTTCTTGTATATACACACTTAGCAACCGATATTGAGTTGCTTCAAATCATTTCCTTCACTTATTTTAGTTAATTAACCTTATTAATCTTACTGAAGTGGACACAAAGCCATAACGGCAGTGCATTTGTAAAACTTCCGCAATCTTATATTTAGGTATAAAGTCGATTTTCTTGTATGTACACATTTAGCAATCAAAAATGAGTTGCGTCAATTCATTTCCTTCACTTATTTAGGGTAATTAACCTTCTTCTTCTTACTGAAGTGGACATAAAGCCATAACGGCATTGCATTTGTAAAAATTCCGCAATCTTATAGTTAAGCATAAAGTCGATTTTCTTGTATATACACACTTAGCAACCGATATTGAGTTGCTTCAAATCATTTCCTTCACTTATTTTAGTTAATTAACCTTATAAATCTTACTGAAGTTGACACAAAGCCATAACGGCAGTGCATTTGTAAAACTTCCGCAATCTTATATTTAGGTATAAACTCGATTTTCTTGTATATACATACTTAGCAATCGATATTGAGTTGCTTCAAATCATTTCCTTCACTTATTTAAGGTAATTATCTTTCTTCATCTTACTGAAGTGGATCTAAAGCCATAAAGCAGTGCATTTGGTGAATACCACATTCTTATATTTAGGTAGAAAGTCGATTTTCTTGTATATATACACTTAGCAACCGATATTGAGTTGCTTGAAATCATTTCCTTCACTTATTTTAGTTAATTAACCTTCCTCATCTTACTGAAGTTGACACAAAGCCATAACGGCAGTGCATTTGTAAAACTTCCGCAATCTTATATTTAGGTATAAACTCGATTTTCTTGTATATACATACTTAGCAATCGATATTGAGTTGCTTCAAATCGTTTCCTTCACTTATTTAAGGTAATTATCCTTCTATCATCTTACTGAAGTGGATCTAAAGCCATAAAGCAGTGCATTTGGTGAATACCACATTCTTATATTTAGGTATAAAGTCGATTTTCTTGTATGTACACATTTAGCAATCGATATTGAGTTGCCTCAATTCATTTCCTTCACTTATTTTAGTTAATTAACCTTCCTCATCTTACTGAAGTGGACATAAAGCCATAACGGCATCGCATTTGTAAAAATTCCGCAATCTTATAGTTAAGTATAAAGTCGATTTTCTTGTATGTACA
This sequence comes from Bactrocera tryoni, assembly GCF_016617805.1. NCBI lineage: Eukaryota > Metazoa > Arthropoda > Insecta > Diptera > Tephritidae > Bactrocera > Bactrocera tryoni. The sequence continues at coordinate 2,243 of NW_024394678.1, forward strand.
CATTTAGCAATCGATATTGAGTTGCTTCAAATAATTTCCTTCACTTATTTAAGGTAATTATCCTTCTTCATCTTACTGAAGTGGATCTAAAGCCATAAAGCAGTGCATTTTGGTGAATACCACATTCTTATATTTAGGTAGAAAGTCGATTTTCTTGTATATACACATTTAGCAATCGAAAATGAGTTGCCTCAATTCATTTTCTTCACTTATTTAAGGTAATAAACCTTCTTTATCTTACTGACGTTGACATAAAGCCATAACGGCAGTGCATTTGTAAAATTCCGCAATCTTATATTTAGGTAAAAAGTCGATTTTCTTGTATAGACACACTTAGCAACCGATATTGAGTTGCTTCAAATCATTTCCTTCACTTATTTAAGGTAATTATCCTTCTTCATCTTACTGAAGTGGATCTAAAGCCATGAAGCAGTGCATTTGGTGAATTCCACATTCTTATATTTAGGTATAAAGTCGACTTT
>NW_024394679.1:0-4145 GCF_016617805.1 Bactrocera tryoni
ATAAGATTTTGGAATTCTTCCAAATGTCGTTTTGGCTTTATGTCAACTTCAGTAAGATGAAGAAAGTTAGTTAACTTAAATATGTGAAGTTAATGATTAGAAGCTACTCAATATCGATTGCTGGATGTGTATGTACAAGACAATCGACCTTATACATAAATATGAAATTTTGGAATTCATCCAAATGCACTGCCGTTATGGCTTTATGTCAAGTTCAGTAAGATATAAAAGGTTAATTACCTTAAATATGTTAAGTTAATGAATAGAAACTACTCAATGTCGATTGCGAGATGTGTGTATACAAGAAAATCGACTTTATATCTAAATATAAGATTTTGGTGATCTTCCAAATGCACTGCCGTTATGGCTTTGTGCCTCTTTCAGTAAGATGAAGAATGTTAATTAACTTAAATATGTAAAGTTAATGATTAGAAGCTACTCAATATCGATTGCTAGATGTGTATATACAAGAAAATCGACCTTATGCATAAATATAAGACTTTGGAATTCTTCCAAATGCACAGCCGTTATGGCTTTATGCCTCTTTCAGTAAGATGAAGAATGTTAATTAACTTAAATATGTAAAGATAATGATTAGAAGCAACTCATTATCGATTGCTAGATGTGTATATACAAGAAAGTCAAATTAATATCCAAATATAAAATTTTGGAATTCTTACAAATGCACTGCCGTTATGGCTTTATACCACCTTCAGTAAGATGAAGAAAGTTAATCATCTTAAATATGTAAAGTTAATGATTAAAAGCTACTCAATATCGATTGCTAGGTGTGTGTATACAAGAAAATCGAATTTATGTCTAAATATAAGATTATGGAATTTTTCCAAGTGCACCGCCGTTACGGCGTTATGTCAACTTCAGTAAGATGAAGAAAGTTAATAATCTTAAATATGTAAAGTTAATGTTCAGAAGCTGCAGAATATCGACTGCTAAATGCGTATATACAAGAAAATCGACTTTATATCTAAATATAAGATTTTGGAATTCTACCAAATGCACTGCCGTTATGGCTTTATGTCAACTTCAGTAAGATGTTAAAGCTTGGTTAATTTAAATATGTAAATTTAATGAATAGAAGCTACTCAATATCAACTGCTAAATGCGTATATACAAGAAAGTCAAATTAATATCCAAATATAAAATTTTGGAATTCTTACAAATGCACTGCCGTTATGGCTTTATACCACCTTCAGTAAGATGAAGAAAGTTAATCATCTTAAATATGTAAAGTTAATGATTTAAAGCTACTCAATATCGATTGCTAGGTGTGTGTATACAAGAAAATCGAATTTATGTCTAAATATAAGATTATGGAATTTTTCCAAGTGCACCGCCGTTACGGCGTTATGTCAACTTCAGTAAGATGAAGAAAGTTAATAATCTTAAATATGTAAAGTTAATGTTCAGAAGCTGCAGAATATCGACTGCTAAATGCGTATATACAAGAAAATCGAATTTATATCTAAATATAAGATTTTGGAATTCTTCCAAATGCCGTTTTGGCTTTATGTCAACTTCAGTTAAATGAAGAAAGTTAATTAACTTAAATATGTGAAGCTAATGATTTGAAGCATCTCAATATCGATAACAAAATCTGTATATACAGGAAGACCGACTTTATATCTAAATATGAGGTTATGAAATTCTTCTAAAGTCATTGCCGTTATGGCTTTAGGTCATCTTCAGTAAGATGAAGAAAGTAAATTAGCTTTAGTATGTGTAGCTAATGATTAGAAGCTACTCAATATCTATTGCTGGATGTGTATGTACTAGAAAATCGATCTTATACATAAATATACGATTTTGGAATTCATCCAAATGCACTGCCGTTATGGCTTTATGTCAAGTTCAGTAAGATATAAAAGGTTAATTAACTTAAATATGAAAAGTTAATGAATAGAAGCTACTCAATATCGATTGCGAGATGTGTGTATACAAGAAAATCGAATTTATATCTAAATATAAGATTTTGGTGATCTTCCAAATGCACTGCCGTTATGGCTTTATGTCAACTTCAGTAAGATGCCGAAAGTTAGTTACCTTAAATATGTTAAGTTAATGGTTTGAAGCAACTCAATATCGATTTTTAAATATGAATATACAAGAAATTCGACTTTATACCTAATATAAGATTTTGGAATTCTTCCAAATGCCGTTATGGCTTTATGCCAACTTCAGTAAGACAAAGAAAGTTTATCATCTTAAATATGTATAGTTTATGATTAGAAGATACTCAATATCGACCGCTAAATGCGTATATACAAGAAAATCGACTTTATATCTAATTAAAAGGTTTTGGAATTCATCCAAGTGCACTGCCGTTATGGCTTTATGTCAACTTCAGTAAGATGCAGAAAGTTAATTAACTTAAATATGTAAAGTTAATGAATAGAGGCTACTCAATATTGACTGCTAAATGCGCATATACAAGAAAATCGACTTTTTACCATAATAAAAAAATTTAAAATTCTTCCAAATGCAATTCCGTTATGGCTTTATGTCAACTTCGGAAAGATGAAGAAAGTTAATTAACTTAAATATGTGAAGTTAAGGATTAGAAGCTACTCAATACCGATTGCTGGATGTGTATGTACAAGAAAATCGACCTTATACATAAATATAAGATTTTGGAATTCTTCCAAATGCACTGCCGTTATGGCTTTATGCCAACTTCAGTAAGATGAAGAAAGTTAATTAACTTAAATATGTAAAGTTAATGATTAGAAGCTACTTAATAGCGAATGCTAAATGCGTATATACAAGAAAATCGACTCTATATCTAAATATAAGGTTTTGGATTTCTTCCAAATGCACAGTCGTTATGGCTTTGTGCCAACTTCAGTAAGATAAAGAAATTCAATTATTTTAAATATGTGAAGTTAATGATTTGAAGCAATGCAAAATCCATTGCTAAATGCGCATATACAAAAAAATCGACTTTTTACCTTAAAATAAGATTTTAGAATTCTTCCAAATGCACTGCCGTTATGGCTTTATGTCAACTTCAGTAAGATGCCGAAAGTTAGTTACCTTAAATATGTTAAGTTAATGGTTTGAAGCAACTTAATAGCGACTGCTAAATGCGTATATACAAGAAATTCGACTTTATACCTAAATATAAGATTTTGGAATTCTTCTAAATGCACTGTCGTTATGGCTTTATACCAACTTCAGTAAGATGAAGAAAGTTAATCACTTCAAATATGTAAAGTTAATGAAAAGAAGCTACTCAATATCGGCTGGTAAAGGCGTATATACAAGAAAATCGACTTTATTTCTAAATATAAGATTTTTGCAAATGCACTGCCGTTTTGGCTTTATGCCAACTTCAGCAAGATGAAGAAAGTTAATTAACTTAAATATGTAAAGTTAATGATTAGAAGCTACTTAATAGCGACTGCTTAATGCGTATATACAAGAAATTTGACTTTATACCTAAATATAAGATTTTGGAATTCTTCTAAATGCACTGTCGTTATGGCTTTATGCCAACTTCAGTAAGATGAAGAAAGTTAATCATCTTAAATATGTTAAGTTAATGATTAGGAGCTACTCAATATCGATTGCTAGATGTGTGTATACAAGAAAATCGACTTTATACCTAAATATAAGGTTTTGGAATTCTTCCAAATGCACTGCCGTTATGGCTTTATGCCTCTTTCAGTAAGATGAAGAATGTTAATTAATTTAAATATGAAAAGTTAATGAATAGAAGCTACTCAATATCGACTGCTGGATGTGTATGTACAAGATAATCGACCTTATACATAAATATAGGATTTTTAAATTCTTCCAAATGCACTGCCGTTATGGCTTATGCCAACTTCAGTAAGATGAAGAAAGTTAACTAAGTTAAATATTTGAAGTTAATGATTAGAAGCTACTCAATATCGATTGCTAGATGTGTGTAAATATAAGATTTTGGAATTCTTCCAAATGCACTGCCGTTATGGCTTTATGCACTATTCAGTAAGATTTGAAAGCTTAATTAATTTAAATATGAAATTTAATAAATAGAAGCTACTCAATATCGACTGCTAAATGCGTATATACAAGAAAATCGAATTAATATCCAAATATAAGGTTTTGGAATTCTTGCAAATGCACTGCCGTTATGGCTTTAT
>NW_024394680.1:0-4024 GCF_016617805.1 Bactrocera tryoni
TATAAGATTGTAAATTCTTCCAAATGCACTGCCGTTATGGCTTTATGTCAACTTCAGTACGTTGAAAAAGGTTGATTAACTAAAATATGTTAAATTAATGATTTGAAGCAACTCAATATCGACTGCTAAATGTGTATATACAAGAAAAGCGTCTTTATACCTGAATATATGAATTTCGAATTCTTACAAATGCACTGCCAGTATGACTTATGTCAACTTCAGTAAGATGAAGAAGGTTAATTTATTTAAATATGGTGAACTAATGTTTTAAAGCAACCCAGTATCGATTGCTTAATGTGTATATACAAGAAAATCGACTTTATACCTCAATATAAGAATGTCGAATTCTTGCAAATGCAGTGCCGTTATGGCTTTTTGTCAACTTCAATAGATGAAAAAGGTTGATTAACTTACATATGTTAAAGTAATGATTTGAAGCATCTCAATATCGACTGCTAAATGTGTATATACGAGAAAAGCGACTTTATACCTGAATATAAGATTGTCAAATTCTTCCAAATGCAGTGCCATTATGGCTTTATGTCAACTGCAGTAGATGAAAACGGTTGATTAACTTACATATGTTAAAGTAATGATTTGAAGCATCTCAATATCGACTGCTAAATGTGTATATACAAGAAAATCGACTTTATACCTGAATATAAGATTGTCAAATTCTTCCAAATGCAGTGCCGTTATGGCTTTTTGCCTACTTCAGTAAGGTGAAGAAAGTTAATGAACTTAAATATGTTAAATAAATGATTTAACGCAACTCAGTATCGACTGCTAAATGTGTATATACAAGAAAATCGACTTTATACCTGAATATAAGATTGTCAAATTCTTCCAAATGCAGTGCCGGTATGGCTTTATGTCAACTTCAGTAGATGAAAAAGGTTAATTAACTTACATATGTTAAAGTAATGATTTGAAGCATCTTAATGTCGACTGCTAAATGTGTATATACAAGAAAATCGACTTTATACCTGAATATAAGGTTGTAAAATTCTTCCAAATGCACTGCCGTTATGGCTTTATGTCAACTTCAGTAAGACGAAGAAGGTTAATTAACTTAAATATGTTAAAGTAATGATTTGAAGCTACCCAATATTGACTGTTAAATGTGTATATACAAGAAAATCGACTTTATACCTGAATATAAGATTGTCAAATTCTTCCAAATGCTGTGCCGGTATGGCTTTATGTCAACTGCAGTAAGACGAAGAAGGTTAATTAACTTAAATATGTTAAAGTAATGATTTGAAGCAACCCAATATCGACTGCTAAATGTGTATATACAAGAAAAGCGACTTTATAAATGAATATAAGGTTGTCAAATTCTTCCAAATGCACTGCCGTTATGGCTTTATGTCAACTTCAGTAAGACGAAGAAGGTTAATTAACTTAAATATGTTAAAGTAATGATTTGAAGCAACCCAATATCGACTGTTAAATGTGAATATACAAGAATAAAGACTTTATACCTGAACATAAGATTGTCGAATTCTACCAAATGCACTGCCGTTATGGCTTTATGTCAACTTCAGTAAGATAAAAAAGGCTTATTAATCTAAATATGTTACAGTAATGATTTGAAGCAACTCAATATCGACTGCTAAATGTGTATATACAAGAAAAGCGACTTTATACCTGAATATATGAATTTCGAATTCTTACAAATGCACTGCCAGTATGGCTTATGTCAACTTCAGTAAGATTAAGAAGGTTAATTTATTTAAATATGGTGAACTAATGTTTTAAAGCAACACAATATCGACTGCTAAATGTGTATATACAAAAAAATAGGCTTTATACCTGAATATAAGATTGTCAAATTCTTCCACATGCAGTGCCGTTATGGCTTTATGTCAACTTCAGTAAGATGAAGAAGGTTAATTTACTTAAATATGTTAAAGTAATGATTTGAAGCAACCCAATATCGATTGCTTAATGTGTATATACAAGAAAATCGACTTTATACCTCAATATAAGAATGTCGAATTCTTGCAAATGCAGTGCCGTCATGGCTTTTTGTCAACTTCAGTAAGATGAAGAAGATTAATTAATTTAAATATGGTAAACTAATGTTTTAAAGCATCTCAATATCGACTGTTTAATGTGTATATACAAGAAAATCGTTTCTATACCTGAATATAAGATTGCCAAATTCTTCCAAATGCAGTGCCGTTATGGCTTTATGTCAACTTCAGTAAGATGAAGAAAGTTAATTAACTTAAATATGTTAAACTAGTGATTTGAAACAACTCAGTATCGACTGCTAAATGTGTATATACAAGAATGAAGACTTTATACCTGAATATAAGATTGTCGAATTCTACCAAATGCACTGCCGTTATGGCTTTATGTCAACTTCAAGTACGTTGAAAAAGGTTAATTAACTTAAATATGTTAAATTAATGATTTAATGCAACTCAGTATCGACTGCTAAATGTGTATATACAAGAAAATCGACTTTATACCTGAATATAAGATTGTCGAGTTCTTCCAAATGCACTGCCGTTATGGCTTTATGTCAACTTCAGTAAGATGAAGAAGGTTAATTTATTTAAATATGGTGAACTAATGTTTTAAAGCAACACAATATCGACTGCTAAATGTGTATATACAAGAAAATCGACTTTATACCAGAATATAAGATTGTCAAATTCGTCCAAATGCAGTGCCGTTATGGCTTTATGTCAACTTCAGTAAGATGAAGAAGGTTAATTTACTTAAATATGGTAAAGTAATGATTTGAAGCAACCCAATATCGATTGCTTAATGTGTATATACAAGAAAATCGACTTTATACCTCAATATAAGAATGTCGAATTCTTGCAAATGCAGTGCCGTTATGGCTTTTTGTCAACTTCAGTAAGATGAAGAAGATTAATTAATTTAAATATGGTAAACTAATGTTTTAAAGCATCTCAATATCGACTGTTTAATGTGTATATACAAGAAAATCGTTTCTATACCAGAATATAAGATTGCCAAATTCTTCCAAATGCAGTGCCGTTATGGCTTTATGTCAACTTCAGTAAGATGAAGAAAGTTAATTAACTTAAATATGTTAAACTAGTGATTTGAAACAACTCAGTATCGACTGCTAAATGTGTATATACAAGAATAAAGACTTTATACCTGAATATAAGATTGTCGAATTCTACCAAATTCGCTGCCTTCAGTAAGATAAAAAAGGCTTATTAATCTAAATATGTTACAGTAATGATTTGAAGCAACTCAATATCGACTGCTAAATGTGTATATACAAGAAAAGCGACTTTATACCTGAATATAAGATTGTCAAATTCTTCTAAATGCAGTGCCGTTATGGCTTTATGTCAACTTCAGTAAGATGAAGAAGGTTAATTTACTTAATTATGTTAAAGTAATGATTTGAAGCAACCCAATATCGACTGCTACATGTGTATATACAAGAAAATCGACTTTATACCTGAATATAAGATTGTCGAATTCTACCAAATGCAGTGCCGTTATGGCTTTATGTCAACTTCAGTAAGATGAAGAAGGTTAATTTACTTAAATATGTTAAAGTAATGATTTGAAGCAACCCAATATCGACTGCTAAATGTGTTTATTCAAGAAAATCGACTTTATACCTGAATATAAGAATGTCGAGTTCTTTCAAATGCGGTGCCGTTATGGCTTTATGTCAACTTCAGTAAGATGAAGAAAGTTAATTAACTTAAATATGTTAAACTAGTGATTCGAAGCAACTCAGTATCGACTGCTAAATGTGTATATACAAGAATATCGACCTTATACCTGAATATAAGATTGTCGAATTCTTCCAAATGCAGTGCCGTTATGGCTTTTTGTCAACTTCAGTAAGATGAAGAAAGTTAATTAACTTAAATATGTTAAATTAATGATTTAATGCAACTCATTATCGACTGCTAAATGTGTATATACAAGAAAATCGACTTTATACCTGAATATAAGATTGTCGAATTCTCCCAAATGCACTACTGTTATGGCTTTATGTCAACTTCAGTAAGAT